>NC_039269.1:7776808-7835274 GCF_003368295.1 Carassius auratus | reverse complement strand
ATCCTTATGGGCAAGAACAGTGTATATGTGGATCTTTTCCAGAGCTTCTGCATTCCATCGTGCCCCACAGGCACAGCATATAAATCAAGTTCAGATCAAACATGTAATGAATGCTGATTCTCTGCTTGTGCATGTTGTTTCTGCAGGAATGATGTTGGGATCAGTGGTTGTTGGTGTCGGCATTGCAGGAAGTGTGAGAATGAGAGATTTGCTCGCTCCTCTACCGTCCAGCGCTGCTGAGAAGTTCAGCATCAGAGGCTTTGTGTCCAGGTCACTGCATCTTCAGACATTCATACAGACACTTGATTTATTAAGTCACAATGGTATTAATGGTATTAACACAATGGTTTCTTTTGACTTCACAGAAAAAAAGAAATGTCAAGTTATAATTTGTGATGATGATGCCCAAAATGTTGCTTTGAAATCACAGGAATAAATGACATTTTTAAATATATTTACATAGAAAACAGCTATTTTAAATGGGAAAGACATTTAAAAAATTTCCTGTATTTGCTGTACTTTTGGATCAAATAAATGCAGGCTTGGTGAGCAGAAGAGACTTCTTTAAAAAACATTAAAAATCATAGTGTTTGAAAGCTGGTGGTTTTCTGGTAGTATACGTATTTTTCGGAGTATAAGTCGCACCTGAGTATACGTCGCATCAGCCCAAAAATACATCATGACGAGGAAAAAAAACACATATAAGTTGCATTTATTTAGAACCAAGAACCAAGAGAAAACATTACCGTCTCCAGCCGCGAGAGGGCGCTCTATGTCTCCTGTGTAGACTGTAGGAGCACAGTGCAGCATAGAGCGCCCTCTTGCGGCTGGAGACGGTAATGTTTTCTATTGGTTTATTTCTCTTAGTTCATTTCTCTTGGTTCATGTCAAATTAATTTTGATAAATAAGTCGCACCTGACTATAAGTCGCAGGACCAGCCAAACAATGAAAAAAAGTGTGATTTATAGTCTGGAAAATGCAGTATATACTTACATCTATCTCAAGTTCCTGCTGGGTGATCTGTGGCTTGTTTAGGAGGACTCTTGAAAGATCAGCAGGGTGTGAAGCAGATCTCCATGACGGAGGCGTTGAGGCAGAGATGACATCCATGTGGCCTTCATATGCACTGAAAACACTAACCATGAAGAGCACATCAGGTGACACTGACTTCCTCCTCACACAAGACTGAGATGATCACGTTTGAGTGTCTTCCCTTTAAAACCATCGTCTCTCCTCGATCCTCCTCGATCTCAGGCAGTTTCTGGAGGCGGGGAAGCATGTGTGTGTTGAGTATCCCATGACCCTCAGCTACACGTCTGCAGTGGATCTGTGGAATCTGGCTCAGGCAGAAGGGTGAGTTCTGTCCTGTCTTCTGGGGATGCCCGAGAAAATATTTGAAATGGTAGAAGTTTTTCTTTATTATGAAGCAGTTAAATAGTATGATTCTGCCTTCAGGATGGTTGAATGTTTAACTTCTGTATGGTGTCTTCAGGCCTGGTGCTACATGAAGAACATATCGAGCTCTTCACTCCTGACTTCAAACAGCTGAAAAAAGACATCGCTGGGAAAACGCTGGAGGAGGGAATGCTGCACTTCACAGGTAGTGACTGAATTATATCTTTTTAAAGGTTCTCACTTGGGTTTTTGAGTGATGGTGGTGTTTTTCTTTTCAGGTGGACCCCTGAAGGCAAATTTGGGTTCCCATCTTTCAGTGGGATTGCCAGACTGACCTGGTTGGTTGATCTTTTCGGGGAGCTGACGGTTACTGCAGCATCTCTGGTGGAGGAGAAAGAGAACAAATACATGAAGCTGACGGCACACTTCCTGACCGGCCAGCAGAAGTGAGCAAACTGAGGCCACAGACAGCTGTTTTACATTGAAAAAAAAAAATAATAATAATAATTAAATGTATTATTTTTTAAATATGTACATCAATCAAAATTAGCTTCTAATTTATACATTATTTTCTTCTATTTAAATGTAAATTTTTTTAAATTATATTCTAGATTTTTAATGGATAGCTTTGAGATTTTTGAGAATTTTTAGAAATTTTAGATTTGAGGTTATATATATAATATATATAAATGAACGTACACGGAAAATGTATATTTTCAGTGAAATTGGTCACTATTTCCCCAAGTTTCCACATAATATATAAGAAAAATAAATAAATAATAAGAAATGTATATATATTGTTTGCAGTTAACTAGTCATGCAGAGTGAGACATGAATTTTAAAACATATTCTACACACACATTTTATGAAGAAAATCGTTTTTACTGCCATAAATCTGTGAGATTTTCATCTGTCACACAAGTTAACCCGAGTACTTTCTGACGCAGACCTCTGACTTGGATTGAAGAGCGGGCTCCAGGACTGGGCCGAGCCAAACACATAGATCTTCGCTTCCAGGACGCCAGCATCACGGAGCTTCCTGCAGGTCAGCGGGAGCCGGTCGGGCTGTTCATGCAGGATCTGGTGCTGTTCGGCCGGAAGCTGCAGGGGGAAGTGTCTGCTGCGGAGCTCCAGGACGAGAGGAGCAGGATCTTACACTGTCTGCAGCTGGCTGAGCACATCCAGCAGCTCAGTGAACACACACAGGCCTGAAGCTGAAGCTGTCCACACCATAAACCACACAGAACTGTGGTGTAGAGACAGAGAAGAGTGAAGGATCATATAATTGAATTTATACATTTATTTTCATTAGAGTTTTTTTCAACAGTGAAAATCAGTTTGTTGTTCAGTTGCTTTTTGTGGTAGCTTGTTACCACAAAGGGAATTTTTTTTTTGGACTTTATATTTAACAATTTGAATCGGATGAAAGTCTGAATTGTGAGATAAAGAGATTTGCTACATCTTTGGGTATTTATCCCATGGTGGAAACCAGCTTTAATAGCTTTTCAACTCTAAATTAAAAAAAAAAAAACCCATAAAAGTATGACTTGAAGTTTGTTCTGTTCTATAATCTCTTTTCTTTTTTAGACCTTGACAGATATTTTTGGTGAAATATTATTTTTATTTTATTTTTTTGTCTTGAAATTGCAGTGATTAAACAAGGCAATGTAAGAGTTTCAGAGTAAAATCTGATTTGGAAATTGAACTAATAGTTTGTTTAACTAGTGGGCAACATCAGGATTTGCAGTAACAGCACATTCCTTTATTGTAACCTGTAACTCATAACTTATCGTTTTTAACATGACATTTTATTATTTAGGAGAAAGGGATGATTCTTGTGGACTTTTTTTTTTTTTTGAGTTTTGTAAATCAGTTGGTATTCAGTATGTGACTGATACAATGAGTTTTGTTTTAGTACATTTAAGACAGACGAACCTCCGGTGATTTCAGTCACTGGTGTTCATACAGGCTGGAGCATTGCTACACATTGTGCACTTTTGTTTGGTTTGATATTATGTCATTCTTATATTTAAGTTGAATATTAAATATTATATTTAATCTGTGTATTAAGTGTTTAAACTGGATGAGATCTGTAAGCAGTCATACATGCTTTGAGCAAAATCAAAGATTCTCGTATCATTCATGCAGTAGTAGGTTTTTTTATCCAACCTTTTTTTCATATCTACGTTCTCTCTGGGAAAGCACTGAATGGAGCATAGACTTATCAGAGAATGCTATTTGCATGTCAGAGAAAGGAAATGTTGTGTTTGATTTGTCTTCCCGTTTACATTTTTGTGTTTTCTGTTAAACAAATAAATTGTGCATGCTTTCTGGAACTGGTTTTGTGATATTTTATAAAAACAAATTGTCCTAAATCAGCACAGTAATGCAGAATAAAATAAATAAGGTCATCCTTTCCATAATTTAATTTTAGATATAACACTACTTAAAATGTATATTTGTTTTGTATTTTGAAATTAAGTGTAACATTTTTCATATTACAGAACTGTTAGGTATTTTCATTCTCTAAAAATGTAGAAGCAATATATATATATATATATTATTATTATTTTTTTTCTTAAATAAGAATTTATTTTCAGTAACCCTACTACTGTACATTTAACTATAGTACTGAATATCACCAAACAATGAGCAGTGTTTACAAAGTTGATTAATCAGTTTCTAATTAATGGTAATTCATGTAATATAAATTAACCATTTATTTTGACCTGTATTTATAATAACACTAATAAAAATTTAAAAAATAAACATTTATTCTTCACGTCTGCATTTGTAAAACTTTTGGTTTAGGTTCAGACATCAAGAGTGAAAGCAGAGTTTAAATTTTTATTCACACAAAAGAAATAAGTCCTAATGTCAGTAATTTGAGAAGAACAGGGCCATATTTCTCAGAAGTTATGGTACGATGATGGTCATGTGCACTGATCCACAGAAATCAACTAACAAACAGATGAGAGAACGTGTCTCACACATACACAGTAAACTGCATCTATGAATTAAAATCATCATCGCTGACTGCTTGTTCCATGTTGGACAGTTTTTGATTTCTGATACACAAGTAGCTTCAAATAAATTATAATAAATGTTATAATTCAATCTAGAAAAAAAAGGTACATTGTTTACTTGGAAAAAAAGCAAAATGGGGAGCTTCAAAGAGTAACTGATTCGGATCTGGATGAAAGTCTCTGGAATGACTGAGAACGGAAGTACTCATGCTCATCTTCATCATCATCATCATCATCATCATCATGACTCGTGTTAAGATGGAGAAGTCGTAGTTCACAGAACTGCAGCAATCTGCAGTCAGTCTTAAGTTTATAACCTTCAGCTGTCGGTCAGATCTTTCTGCTGGCTCTGTCATTTAAGCCAATGCACAGATAAAAAAACATTCCTCCTGGGTGACCATGAGACCTCAGGGCATTCTGGGATGCTTCTGGAAGTCAAAGCGATGTGGGTCGATGGTGACTGGGTGCAGTGGCTCATGTGGATTTCTGTCGATAATGAAGGGTCAGGTCTCCACCGCTCTTCCAGATGAAATGCTTTACAGTCCTGAGGTCCATGTTTGCATCCAAAAGCTACAAACAACAGAGAACATTAACAATAGAGTACAAAGGAATTTAGTTTTGTTTACTAATTCAGAGCACAATGCTAATTATATGATCCTGCCTGAAACATTCAGCGCAGCTGAGCAATAATTAAATATAAGTGTGTAAATAATGTTAATGTAGCAGAAAGTCCTCAAAAATGTGTAGCAGTGAAGGATTTACTTAAGTTTATATTCACACTGTCTACCTAAGGTTTAACAACTTTAACCCTGGGTTAATCAATGTTTGACACTTGTAATCTTATTATTAAGGGTTACTGGTGTCACGAAAGCTGTGTGAATGTTAACAGCCAATCAAATCTAAATAACGGTCACCTCATTTAAATTGGTTTCAGCATCTGAGGAAAACAAGATGTTGAACAGCAAACAATGAGTACATTGAAGAGATGGGTCTCTAGTCATTTTCATTTGTCTTGAGGAAGTCTAACCTGATCTAAACACATGAGCTCAATCTTCTCTTCGGCTATCACTGCCACGTCTTCCTCTTTCTCCTGCTCTCCCAGTTTGTCATTGGCTGAGGAGCTGGTGGTCTGTGACTCTGTGTCGAGGTTGATGATCTTTTCGTAGACGTGCTCCATCACTTTCCGGACCTGTAGCATGTCGCTAGCAGACAGACGGTCCCTGAAAAACAACACAATCATACAAACATTGTTGCAAATTTGCATCCAAGTATTGGTTTTACACTTCAGATTGCATTTGTGTCATAAAATGTGAATTGTTAAGCATAGCCCTAATTAATGATTGCTTTTCCATTTTGTCACATCTACAAACACAGCATACTTTTTGAGTGTTTTGGCCCCAGATGATGAATGAGGTTGGATGTAGAAGGGGATCTTGTTGAATTTTGGCATGTTTTTCTGTAGCAGGAAAGAAGACAGTCAACATACAATCGCACACATAATGAGATGATTGGGGGATCTGAAACACTCACATCTACGGTGATATCAATAACCCACTGAGGTACGGTTTCATTCAGTAACATGGACTCCGTCTCTCCTCCAGAATCACGGCACAATAACCTGCAATTGGAAAGATAATGAATGTGACTTATAATGAAGACAGGATGAGTGTAATGTCTTCATCAGTATTGGACACTGTCATTCTGACCGAAACAATGTTCTTCCTCCTGCTTCCCCAAAGATGACAGGAGTGTGTGGAGGAACCTGGAAGTAGCCGTTGCCCTTTTGAATTCGACTCTCCTGTTCACCGTTCACTGAAGAGAAATTCACACAGAAAATGACCAAGTCAGATACCAACCGCAAACCACAAATTCTACTGAATCACTGCATGAGAAATAGACAGCCAAATATACTTTAAACAAAGCCATTATGCTTTAAAAAAAAAAAGAAGAAGCTCTGAAACCACTAATAATTGCATGCATTCATGTGTATTAGGAAATCCCAGAATGCACTGAAATAATTCTGATTATCTATAATAGCAGGCTAGAGTCAAAGAAAATGTATTCACTACTGAAGAGTATTAACAGAAAATAATTTCTGAATAATAATAAATATTATTATTATGGCCTTATTAAAATATTCCTTTGCAAAAATTCTACCATGGTTGAGTTCGCTTTCCTCCTCTTCCACTGGGTTTATATGAGTTCTGGGCCAAAACTCTAACAGCGCCTGCAGGAGCAGCCCACCCAGATTCACTGAAACACACAAATACACACAGAAGAGTTATTACATAATTCTCACTACGAGCTAATATTGTAATGTTAGAAATAAAATAAATAAATAAATTAAATTGAAAATGAATGACAAACAAACAAACAAACATACACACACTGTATCATCATCTTGTTTTCTACATGTTCTAAATGTCTTCACATCAAAAAGGTAGAAGTAAGAAAAAAAGAAAGAAGCTAAATCCAATGCATTTCTAGCTTGATTTAAATGTGAAGTGTGTCGTTTCAGCACAGCTCATGGCACCAAATAGATTTGCAAAAAAAATACCTACAATTCTTAAAATAAGTTACTAAAACATGAAAGTCTTTTTTGCATCATATATATATTCAGCTAACATAAACCACCAGAAGAAGGCATTACACTTAGGATCGGAGCCGTCTGGGCTTGTAAAACCAGCATCTTTAGCTGCGACCCACGCTGCAAAACAATCACTTTCATCCAGCGTGATGGTCAGCATCTGAAAAACAGCAAGAACAGACTTAACATTTATTATCTGTCAACTTCACCCTCATTAATAATCGAAAAACTAGATGCTAAAACTCACCCCAGTCTTGAGATCTACAGAAAACCAGTTCGGCACATAGACCATCTTGAACCTCTTTTTAATTTCTTCATCGAAGTCCACTTTACCCAGGTCTTCCCCCTTACATGCCTATAAACACAGAGCAAGATTACAGAACATTTGGACTAAAGATACAACCAAAGTTTCTCATGTTCTGCTCTTACCTTGAGGACATCCCAGAATGCCACACTGTTATTGGAGTCTTTAGTGAGTATGTGCCTCTTGTCATTGAGAATATGACACTGAACAATGCTGGTGCCTCCTGAAATTGAATTCAAACTCTCGATCAAAGATTAAAATGACAGAGAACAGTCTAGCACATCTTGAGCAAGTGAGAAATCAGTCATTTAACGGAGGCTTCTATCCAAAGCAACATGTTCTTTTATAATTTGCTCATGGCCCACACAGAGATCGAACCAGCGACCTTCTGGTTACATCCCTGAGTTTTAACACTCAGGTGCCTGCTCTAGAAACACAGACGCTCCTTCACCTTTGATGACCTGCTCTGGCTGTGTACACAGTGGAGTTAAAGGAGCACTGCAGTCGTTGTCGTAGTCTCCAGACGCTCTGAAGTTCTGCATGCCCTTTAGAGACTGACAATGGCAAACAAAGAAATACAGACAGATACACAAGTTAAAAGTAGAATGATCTTTTTTCTGTTTGAATACGGTTTCAAATTGAATTGACTCCTTTGGTGCAGTTGAATTTTCATCATCATTACTCCATTCAGCGTCACATGATCCTCTAGAAATCATTCTAATATGCTGATTTTCTGCTCAGAAAACCTTATCAATGTTGAAAACAGTAGTGCTGCTTCATACTGCAATACATTTTTAATGATTCTTTCATTTACTTTGACATTTTTGATCAATTTAATGCATCCTTGTTGAATTCCTTTCAAAGAAAAAAAAACGTATTGACCTCTTGAACAAATAGTGTATTATTATTATTATATATAAAAAAGGTTGAATAATAGCATGCATATTTTAAAGTGATAGTTCACCTAAAATTCTGCTATTATTGCTCACAATATATTCAAGAACTTCTTTGTTTGCATACAGCCAGAAGCTGCTAAATGACTAAATGTAAATATATAAAGAAGGAAGGGAACTTTTAAAGTACTTTTATGGTACTTTAGTCCTTTCTGGATCTTGACAGTCATTGCCCTCATTCACTATCAAAGTAAAAGAGCAGCCCGGACACCTCAAAGGTGACTTGTTTTGTGCTCAATGGCAAAAAAATAGATTATTTGACCACTTTAAGAATAGAAATCTCTGTAATGTAACTCACCCATTTGTTTACAACCGATTTAGTTGTGGACACCCAAATTGCTTGAGGAGGATCAGCTGTTTTATCCAACTCCATCTGCACAGAAAAAAAAAAAAATCAACACCGTAAGAGCACTTTTCTTAAAGTATTGAACAATTATATTTGATGATGACTTCACTACTATTTTGAAACACCAGCAGCTCAAGCTCACCGTCAGGATGGGAGCTTTCTCTTCACATATGAGCACACGTAAGTCAGGGTTACGCAGATCCGTGCAGTAGATTTTTCGGTCACGTCCTCCAGTGTAGATGTGCGTAAAGCCCTCGTTCACCTGCAGCGCCCATACACCCTCATCGTGGACCCGGTATGTGGCGATGCATCGCTGCTGACCCAGAGACCACAAGCGGATCGTGCCATCCGAGCTACCGGAGAGACACTAGACAGAGAAACACAGCAGGTTTAACATGTACCATGTATCATGTGTGACTATGACTGTTAAGACAATTCTGTTCACTTTTTGTAGTCTGAAAAGCAAAAAAGATACGATAGCTAATGTTTACAAACCTAATCCAAATCATATTCTTATTTAATTTTGATATTTTGGAATGTGATGCACATGTGATCTCCATATTTCTGGCGCTGTGTTAAAGTCCCACCTGACTGCCGTCTCTGTTCAACAATAATGATTTGACGTTGTCAGTGTGGCCTTTCAGCTTCATTAGTTTAGCACATGTTCGTGGATCCCAGACCCTCAAGACCTGACATGAAAAAAAGAAAAAAATATACATACAAAACATTTCCATTAACCAAAGCCTTTTTATTTGAACCTTAAGTTGAAATGATCATTTTACTTCCTTGAAACACGAAACCATAAAAACTTCCATCCTTGAAAAGTGAAAAGGAAAACTAACCTTCTCTGTAGATCCTGAGATGATCACAGTTCCTGTCTGATTCATGGCCAGACTGTAGATGGAGTCCTTGTTTCCACTTAGTGAGGAAGCTATCACATAAATGATGGATGCAATCAGGGTTTTGAGACTTAACTAAAACTATAACATTCTGAAATAAATTAAATACTGAAATAACTAAAACTACAGTAAATTAAAAATTAATAAAAAACTATACAGACATAAAAACATAAGCTAATAAAAATCTCAAAGACAACAAAATAACTAAAACTACAACTAAAATCAAATTGCAACTTAACACTGGTACAATACTGCGTTCACTTCGGAAGAAATCTGTTTTCACAATCATCTGCTTAATAACACACTTCAATGACTCAAAAATGCTGTCAAACAGAATGACTAAGAGAGTTTGCTCACTGGTGACTGTATTATTGGAGGCGGTCAGAGCGGTCAGTGTGTTCACATCCCACAGGAAGATCTGTCTGTCCAGCCCAGCAGAGGCCACCAGCTCCTTGTCCTTTGCATATGCTAAAGCTTTGACGTAGTCCTGAAGAGTGAATCACAATCGACACAATCACTTCAAATCTCATTATCATATCGCAAACCAAATGCAAGAACTTCATCTAAATTTCAAGCTTGAATTTGACTGCCATCAAAATAAAGATTTTAAACCAAATTAAAGTAACAAACTAAGATAAATACAAGAAATGTACCTTATGTGTCCGTAACGTAGACATGCAGAACCCTTTGTGTGCATTCCAGACTTTCACGGTGGTGTCCGAGGAGGCTGATATCACTGCAACACAGAACAATCCACTCAGACTGGCTACAGCTCAGAACAGATTTGACGAGAATCAAGCATGAAGTTTCAGTAAAAGACGCACATGTTTTTCCATTACAGCAGAGGATGATGTCATTCACCCAGTCTGTGTGATGCTCCATTGAAGCGATGTAAGGATCCTGCTGCAATAGAAAACAGCTCTCAGTGAGAAACATTTGACCACAGAGAGACAGAATTGGCAGAAATTGTTACTTTTCATTTGAAATGAAATTGCTGCTGACGTATGTCACTCCAGTGTTGTGAATGCACTCACAACAGACCCAGAAGAAAATCAATGCTGAATAAATAGGGCTGTTCAAAAAAAATCGAATGAGATTTCCATGCGCATCTCATCAGTAAAGGCGCTCCTGTGATTAGAAGTACATCTCCAGCAAGTGCATTCAGATCAGGGTTGCCAGATTTTCAAAACAAATCTTGCCCACTTGCTTCTCAAAACTAGCTCAATTGCGTTTCCAGGAGGTTCCCTGATTTTTTTGCACAGCCCTATGAATAAAGTAATTTTTGTTATTTTTGGACCAAAATGTATTTTCGATGCTTCAACAAATTCTAACTGACCCTCTGATGTCACATGGACTACTTTGAAGATGTTTTTATTACCTTTCTGGACATGGACAGTATACCGTACATACATTTTCAATGGAGGGACTGAGAGCTCTCGGACTAAATCTAAAATATCTTAAACTGTGTTCCGAAGATGAATGGAAGTCTCCACGGGTTTGGAACAACATGAGGGTGAGTCATTAATTACATAATTTTCATTTTTGGGTGATCTAACCCTTTAAGTGGAAAGTGTGGTCGCACGGTAACAAAACAAGGGATTAAGTGCATTAATATTTATAAATCATGCAAAATGCAAGTTGTACTTTGTGTTGATTGACACTCCATATCCTGATGATGGAGTCTCGGCCAGCTGTGAAGAGTCTGTTGAGAGCAGGATCCAGCTGAAGAGCGTTCACACCGTTACGATTGTACTTCTCCACCTCATCTCTGATCACATAAGAAACCTGTACACACATCATCATTAATAACTCTAGTTTATTAAACATCACTGACTGCTTACAGTCTACCAAACTACGTTACCTATTTACTATCAATTCATAAAAATGACATATTATTAGATTAGATGTGCAGACAATTGTACTAAAATAACAAATTTAATGGCATGAATATATACCTGCACAGTGGTTAAAAATGACTGAATGCATGACATATCATCACTGTATTTAGGTAACACCGCAATACCTTTTGTAAGGCGGAACATGTTTCGTTTTGTAAATTTGATATACGATATATTTGACTACACGTTCTTGAGCCGTAAACGTACTATAAATTCAATAATACATAGTTTTAAAGTTAACAAACACTATCTGTAAATGATTACCTGGACTTTCCTCCGTCCAGCAGCGTTCTGCCTATGAAGGGTCGCCATTTTGCATGTTGACAATCAGTGAATGCGTCACTTCCGGGCAATATCCGGAATTCGCTCCTGGGTTTGTTGAATCTCTCACAAGAGGTCACCGTTGGGCATAGATATATACACTATGTATTTATGACTGTACATTTGAGATAAACCGTAATAATTATACTATAAATTGAAAACTAGCTACTGGTGCAGAAAGTGGAAACTGGCTTTTACATTTAAAGCAGTTCAATTGGCTGTGCACACGACATAAGTTCAAATATATGATTATAGCCTACTGTATAATTTAAAAAAGTGTGTACTGTGATATGTACAATGGGTCTCTCTTCTTAGTCCTGCAGACCTGGAATACTGTGTATCATGGGGAGACATCCAAAATGTGTGTTGCCTTATCAAACTACAGTGAAATAAATACTTAATAAAAAACATTGGCAATAACTGGCCTATATGCATGACATAAACAGCACCATATGAACAAATCCTATTTGATCCTCCAATTCTATCATAAATAGCCTCTTCTGGTGTGTGTGGGGGGGGGGGGGAGCAGCTAACAAACAAAGCCAGCACTTGCAGAATATAGAGCAACAGGCAGTACATTGCCACAACTTTTAATGAAAGTGTGGATAAGGGTTAAGATATGTTTTAAACTTAAATGTCATGCATTTAAAAATACCTCTTTGCAGTTGAAAGCTTGTAGCCTACGTGTATTTTCCTTTAAACAAGTTATCTTGCTCAGTTTACATGTTGTCTCTGTTAAAGCTAAAATGCACTTAAACATTAACACATTCACATTATATGGATTTTTATTTACTCTAAATTATTCACACATCTCTTACACATATATATTATGTATGTATTCTTGTGTATATATGCATAAAAAAAGGAAATCAAGCAAGTACATTCACTTAGCTTTATTCAGATTTAAACCATAAGACAATATAATAAAACCTGTAAACCCACACTATGCCTATAAATAACCATGAGTACAAATCAAAAAAACATTTTAATATGTATATGCAACAAGTGCCTTCAAACTATTAAAATAATAACAATTAGGAAATCATGCTGTGTTTTCATCTCTGGTAAAACAAAACAATTAATTTAACGTTTCCCACTAGCTTTAACAGCCACCTGTTTGTCTCTATTTCTTTTGATATTAATGATCAACACATGTACAGTAAAATAAAAACTCAGCAGCCTTCACAACAAAATATAACAGCATTCATATAAACTTTGCCAGAAACAAATTTCAGATACAAAACAATGTGCTGCATCAACCTGTTCAGAAACATTACAGTGTGAAAAAATATATCAATATATAATGTAAAAACAGGGAGCTGACAGAGTGCCATTTGTTTACTTTTCCATTACATGTATATTTATCCAAACTCTCCAGAGGTTCCATTTTTGTTTACCTTTTCCATTCATTTGGATTCTCACCATATCCTTGGAATGTCTTACTGGAGTACATTTACAGATCTTTCTGGAATCTGCACACAAACCACATTTATTTGTCATGATTTCTTGTTGATCTTCCGGCCAGTTCTAGAGCAAAAAGTCCAGTATCAACAACTAATGAAGTCAAACTTCAGCAGTGCTTTCATCTCCTCCAACACTCTGTCCAGCTGCATGACAGCTGCATGACAGCTCCTCTGGTGCATCTGCAACCACTAATGGCAAACTTTACCTAACAATCAACGGTAAAGCATGTGTCGTACATGTTTTGCCGTGATAGACCCGGGTTCGAATCCACCTTTTGGCCAAAAAAAAATTCTCCCTTTTTAAATTTCAAATCACATCAGAAAAGCATTTATAATTTTATCATTTACTACAATACTGAGGTGCAGATAATTGCCACTATTTGATAACTACCAGACTAATGCCGGCAATGCAATGTTGCCAGATGTTGCTATTGAAATAAATAAAAACCTTTAAATAAATTAAATAAATCGAAATTATTTAAAATATTTTGAAAATAGATGAGGTAGAGTTATCGCTGACCCTCAACTGAAACGTCCTACTTTATTAATTTTCAAAAGTGTAATATTTAGTGGGGAAACAATTAAAAAATAATTCATAAAATAGCTGGATCTGGCAACACGGAAGCTGCGTCTCGCGCTCTCGCTCACAGCCATAGACAGTAAAAGAAACAACTCTCACAACTCTCTGAAGGCTCGTTCAACTTATGAGGAAGCGTCTCGCAGCGATTATTTTCATACGCACGGAAGCTAAACATTCTGAATTATACATGCAGACATTCATATGAGGAGTTTAGCAGCAAATTAGTCAATCAGAGAACAAATTTTATTTTCGAACATGAAAAATTGTGACCTCATGGCTGGCTGCGGCCATGAAAGTAAGAGAACATTATTCATAAGAGCTGTGGATATTTAGTTACATTATAGTTATAATTAAATCTATTTAATGTAAAACTAATGAAGACTAATCATGTACTAGGTAATATAAATAACATATTTTAAAATTAATATAATAGCAGCTTCACATAGATCAAAAGAAAAAAAAAATCAATAATGGAAACAATATGCTTCAGACGCTGCTCTAAAGCAGCTTTTTCGGTAACCTGTTTTTTTTTTTGCAGCAACAGTAAAGGATCAAACCAGCAAACACTATCACTCCCACAACAACACACAACAAGGACCACAGCCATGTGAGATTGACCACAGGAGATTATGATGGGTTTTTTAAAACACGTTTTAATGCATTATGCTACACCACATGAAAACACAATATAGTTTTTTAACCATACTGTAGTAAAGTGTATTATGCTGTATATATTATAGTATTTACAAAATTTTTTAGTCTTTGCAGTTCCTACAGGAACTTGAAGCACTTTGTTTCCAGTTCTGAGGTTCTGGAGTCACCCTTTCATTACATAGAGATCTCAAAGTGCTCTGGAGGTTCCTGAAGTAATGCAAAAAAATAATAATAATAATAATAATTTGGTTATTGTAAGATCTGTTAACATTTAAGTGGTTCCTGGAAGATCTCATTTGTAAAAGCCAGCAATTGGAAGAACCCAGAGATTAATGTGACAAAAATGAAATACTGAAATGACTGATTATTATTATTATTGATATTTACTTTATCGGAATGTGATGGAATATAATGACTTTTGTGGCACTTGCCATGTGAAAACAAAAATCTTATATGATAGATAGAAAAGACTAAATGGTTTTAAAAAATGGTCACACTTGTTCTGTTCATAATCAGAACTGGCCGTCATAACATAAATAAATAAATCAATAAATAAAAATAAAATAACAAATGAACATACAAAATCTACAAATCAGCCACAGTAAATGCAACTAAAGTTCTAAAATTATTAGTGAAAACACTCTTCTCAGCCATGGGGAATATATACATATACAGTCATACAGGCATCCAGTGGCTACACCATATTATTACAAATTATTTTATTTATTTTCTCCAGATTGCACATTTATCTGCCTCCATTTGTTCGATTTTAAATAACTTTGTTGTTTAACTTAAATACTGCAATAACTAAAAATAGTTTTATTGAAATAGGCTAAATGCTAAATAATTTGAAGGTTGATAGTTAACCCAATATGGCTCAACACATTAATTTAATTACCAATACGCTAATTATAAGATTCAGAACAAGAGTAATATTTAGAATTTTTTATTTTACCTAATGAAATGTTTAAATTATTCAGAAATAATTATTCAGCTGTCATCAGAAAGAAGAAAATGCATGAGGGTAGGTGTCCTTATAACAGCTTCAAATATTTACGTTTTTTGTGTTCATTCTGATGGTTATGAATTCCAGCTTAGGAAAATTAAAAATTAATTATCTAAAATATATTATTTTTTCTCAAAGATCAATCAAAAAAAGATTTACAAAACAGAAATTTTCAAGATCTCCAAAGAAGGTTTAATTATGCAGCCAATACTTGGGACTCCTTTTTGCATGAATTACTGCTTCAGTGTGGTGTGGCATGGAGGAGATCAGCCTGTGGCACTGCGCACATAAAGAGTGTTCTCACATGAAACTTATTTAATGAGAGACGCAGAGAAACACTCGTTTATAACATCTGCAGGGTCTGACTGAAGTTCATTGGACTCAAAATAAAAATAGTGTCTGTACACTTCCACAAGAGTCACTAAATCCGGAAGCTGAATTAAGGCTTTCACTGTTATATCTAACTATATTCTCTGATTTATCATTCAGCCAGACTAAAAGATCAAACTCTGGTAGTTGTTGTGTCTGTATATCCAGTTGAACAGAAGCTCCTGTCTGCACAAACACAGAGATCTCAGCACTGAACCCTGAGGAGAGAAAAACACACAGTTCAGAACATTTTACACCTCCATCTTCATATCATAAAACTCACACTATACACTGCATTTGGAAAAAGTAGAGAAATCATAGGGCTTCATAAGTAATAATACACATGTTTTCCTCTTAATAGTTCAAGCTGAATGTGAAAATAATGTGACAAAACTTGGTGCACTCGTATAGTTTGCAGCCCTTCACAATTTTAGAAATGGAACCATCACAAAAACACCTCTGAGGTGGCCATGGTTTTACTTTCCACCATAACTAAATGATGTATTTTGTATCATATCTCCTAAACCTAAAGCTATGTTTTGATGGTCAAGGATTGCAATCATACCAGCTACAACAACATCATAAACTGTTCAGGCGAACAGCTAATGGTGAAATTACCAATGTGAGGAGCACAGTATCACATATTTACAATAGTATCATTGTAATCATTTACCTATTGCTTTTTCCCAATATAGCACAAATTAAATTATAAACAAATCATTAGAAAATGACAAAACATTAGAAATTTCAATGATTGCATACACATTTATAACCTGTTTTAGAGATAAGGAGAAAGATGAAGGATGCAAACTGATGATCAACTGCCATCGTAGCAAACATCAAGATGGCTGATGTTGTGTTCTTAAAACAGGAAGTTGAAGAGTGAAATGACACAGAGAAGCCTCTTTATAACACTCCCACCACAAACAGATCAGTTCAACATTTGTTTAATAACAGAAGAGAAGAAACACTGTTTTACTCTGTCCCTTGACAAACTTCTTTATATGTGAGCCAGGAACCAGACCCTCAGAAATACATACTATAGACTTCCATTGGTTTATAGGAAACTAATCATTACTAAAATATATATATATATATATTAATTTTTTTTTTTTTTTAAATTAGGACATTCGCAAAGAACTACACAGTTGTGGCCTAATGGTTTGAGAGTCATAACCCAAAGGTTGCAGGTTTGAATCTCAAATCTGTCTGGGTTTCTATACGGGGGGAGAATATCCAGCGCTTTTTTCCAAATAGATTCATAACACATTTTCATTTAGAGTTTTAATCTTAAAAAAAGAGGTTTGAATTTAGAAAATTTACATTCATGAACATGATATTTAACTTACAGAAAAATAAGATTTATGAAATAAATATAACCTTTTCTAGCATTCATGAAAAAAAAAAAAATTCAATAAGTAATCTCAAAATTAGGATTCACATAACATTTGATAAAATCAAAAATGTCACACCAAAAATGATGTTGTGTAAGAGCAATTCTTTTTTAGTCCTATTATCAATGCCAAGGAACCAAAGATAAAATTACAAAAAATATCAACATTGTGTACAAAGAAGTGACATTACATGTAAAGCACCATCTATAGATGCATGTAACAATAAATAAATAATACAAAAGGTTTAACAAAATATATTTAAAAGATTAAATAAATTCACTGTTGTAAAAGCCTTTAGATTTTTGAAGATGAAATAGTTTGGACATACTGTTGAATCTCTTTTTCAAAAACAATATATAAAGGATTTTGATGAGTGAATTTACTGCGGTGAATATGAAATTTTGCAAGATGTAATAATAGGTTAATAATAAAATATACATTAATTGTGTCTTTTTGTGTATTAAAGAAGCCAATAGTATTTACAGTTCCTGATGACGGATGTGACAAAAAGCATAGTTTTCCTCCTGGGATTTCAAATGGGTCTAAAGATAAAGATAAAGTTCTGGATGATCTAACAGAGTCTCATAACAGCTGCTTTAGGAATAGCGTCCATGACAATGGAGATTTCTTTGGGAGTTACTGGAAAATTACATTTACATAAGAATTCTTCATAACTTAAAATAAGACCTCCTGAGTTAAATAACTGGGAAACAACCAAAAGACTATATACGACTTTCTCTTATATAAAATGGTATTGATTGTTCCAAATGAAGTACTGGTGAGGAGAGAAATTGTGCTTAAAGATTAATGACCATGCAAGCAATGCCTGTTTATGAAATTTAGATAAATTGTAAGGGATTCTAGCAATATTATAATTATAGGAAAGGGAGACCACCTAATTTGGAAAAGAAGTATAAAGTTCCAGATTGAGTTTGGGTTATACAAAAACTGTCTAATCCAATTAATTGTGAAAGTGTAAGAAGAGAAATCAAGACAATTCAACCTACCATACTCATATGTGTGCATTAATACAGACTTCTTAACATAATGGATTTTGTTTTTCCAAACATGATTTTATCAAATGATTTACAGATTTTGTTGTCCAAAACAAATTAACACCCGAAGCTTCAGAGAGAAGTTTTGTATCATTAATTGCTATAGGGATTTGGGAAGCATCTCTTAAAAATAAGGTGGTGTCAACTGCTAGTTGACTAAAAAATATTTCATTAAAATGAAAATTATGTCATTAATAACTCACCCTTATGCTGTTCCAAACATGTAAGACCTCCGTTTATCTTTGGAACACAGTTTAAGATATTTTAGATTTAGTCCGAGAGCTCTCAGTCCCTCCATTGAAGCTGTGTGTACAGTATACTGTCCATGTCCAGAAAGGTAAGAAAAACATAATCAAAGTAGTCCATGTGACATCAGAGGGTCCGTTAGAATTTTTTGAAGCATCGAAAATACATTTTGGTCCAAAAATAACAAAAACGACGACTTTATTCAGCATTGTCTTCTCTTCCGTGTCTGTGTGAGAGAGAGTTCAAATCAAAGGAGTCTGGATATCCGGTTCGCGAACGAATCATTCAGTTCACCAAATCGAACTGAATCGTTTTAAACGGTTCGCATCTCTAATACACATTAATCCACAAATGACTTAAGATGTTCACTTTTTTAATGTGGCTGACACTCCCTGTGAGTTCAAACAAACCAATATCCCGGAGTAATTCATGTACTCAAACAGTACAGTGACTGAATAATTTTCATTTTTTGATGAACTAACCCTTTAACATCAGGGACACAACAATAAAATCTGGAAATCACAAATTTTACCGTGACTCCATGGAAAATAATTCACAATTTCATATTTTGTTTTTGACCCTATGAACCGTTGGACACGTCTCGGCATGAGACGGGAAGCGCCATGCTGCAGCCAGTCTTGTTAGTAACAGGAAAAACTTGATGATATTGAGTTGTTTGAGCTCAAATACATAATTACAATAAGATAGGCCATTAAAAAGTACAGTTTACTCAGAATTCTTAAGTAATGTAAAGAAATGACACGTTTAAGTAATACAAACACAATTTGTTTGAGTAGAAACTACTGATTGGACTTAAAAACACAAGTACATTAAGAAATGACATGAAAAAGTTCAGTTTACTCAGAATTGACAAGTAATTTCAATACATTAGAAAAAATTAAGTAATATGAACTCAATTTCTTGAGTTGAATTGAAATCTGGGTTTACAGTGTGACATCCAAACATCACCGTCCCACTGGGACCTCCAAAACTGTGACAACAGTGACAACAAAGAACAACATACTGAAACGAATGACAGTAACAGCAGACAAAGGGCACAAACAGACAGCACACAGACTCTACAACATCCTCAGATTATTATTATATATATTTTACTGTATGTGTAAATTTGTTATAAACTTTTGATCTTTAAAAAGTAGTAAGTCTTGTTTGCCAGACACATACATTCAATGTTTAAATATCTGTTACATATACAGTATGGTACTGCTTACATTATTTCACCATCTGTACACAAATGTAAGTAGTGAATGCATGTGTCCGTGGCTGGGGCTCTGTCGGTGCGGTAATGTGAGCCAGTGCCAGGGCTGAATTATTTTGTTATATCATTGTCTCTGTCGGATGTTTCTGTAATTTGGCCTCTCTGCAATCCCTCCTCCCTTCTCACTCCTTTTCATTCGTTTCACTCCCTCTTCCCTTCTGTGTTCTCTCTCTCTACTCTCAGTAGTCTTCTTTCTATCTCAGTGTCTACACACATACACACACTTGTATATTTCTTCAGGAATTCAGATTATCAGAGGAGGACAGGGGCTATAAGCCCAAAGATTATTGAGTTTAGAGTGACTGAACTGTATAGTTCGGTTGAGAAGTGGTCTCCTTGGCCAAGTGTGCTCCTAATATGTCCAGAACTTCTTGGCCATACTTCCATTTTATATAACACACAGATGTATTCTACATCCTAACAGGAAGGAAAACCCTTTGTTTGCTAGACATTCCTACATGATGTAGTATACAATTCTTATTGGATAAACCACTATACCACCCCTTGCCACTATATAATGTGTGAATAATAATAATAATAATAATTCCTTACATTTATATAGCGCTTTTCTAGGCACTCAAAGCACTTTACATAGTCAGGGTTATCTCCTCATCCACCACCAGTGTGCAGCATCCACCTGGATGATGCGACGGCAGCCATATTGCGCCAGAACGCCCACCACACACCAGCTTACTGGTGGATAGGAGACAGAATGATGAAGCCAATCAGCGGATATGGGGATTGTTAGGAGGCCACGATGGTCAGAGGCCAATGGGCGGGATGCCAGGATGCCGAGGTCACACCTCTACTCTTTTCGAAAGACATCCTGGGATTTTTAATGACCACAGAGAGTCAGGACCTCGGTTTAACGTCTCATCCGGAGGACGGTGCTTGTTGACAGTATAGCGTCACCATCACTACACTGGGGCGCTAGGACCCAGATAGACCACAGGGTGAGCACCCCCTGCTGGCCTCACTAGCACCTCTTCCAGCAGCAACCTAGTTTTCTAGGGAGGTCTCCCATCCAGGTACTGACCAGGCTCAGCCCTGCTTAGCTTCAGTGGGCAACCGGTCTTGGGCTCCAGGGTGATATCTCCCACCTCCCGAATGCATCTCTGGAGCTCAGCCACAGTGATCTTTGGGTTCTTCTTTACCTCTCACCAAGGCTCTTCTCCCCCGATAGGTCAATTTGGCCAGACGGCCAGCTCTAGGAAGGGTTCTGGTCATCCCAAACATCTTTCATTTAAGGATTATGGAGGCCATTGTGCTCTTAGGAACCTTAAGTGCAGCAGAGATTTTTAGTAACCTTGGCCAGATCTATGCCTTGCCACAATTCTGTCTCTGAGCTCTTCATGCAGTTCCTTTGATTTCATGATTCTCATTAGCTCTGACATGCACTGTGAGCTGTAAGGTCTTATATAGACAGGTGTGTGGCTTTCCTAATTAGGGCCCCGTCCACACGGAGACGGAGCTTACCCCAATCCGATCTTTTTTTTCCTCGTCTCAAGAAATATCCGCGTCCACACGAAACCGCATAATGATGTAGTATACATGCCAGACCAGTATGTGGCGCGGTAATTCTGCCACAGATATACACTAAAAACAGAGAAGAAGACTTGGACTATGCTTATAAACCTTGCGCATGGTACACAAACGAACATGGAACAATACATTTATTAATCAGTGTTAATGTTAGTTAATAAAAAGAAAATCGTTCAGTGTTTGTTCATGTTTTTGTTGCTGTTACGTGACGTAGAGGTGTCTGACTAGGGGGGAGCCGTGGGCTGATGACGTCATCATTTCAGAAAATATACGGATTAGCCGTCCAGACGAAAACGCAAAGACGGCGTTTTCAAATTTATCCACTCTGGGACCCGGTTTAAAAAAAAAAAACGGTTTCACCTCATGAAAACGCCGGATCCGTGTGGACGAAACGCCTGTCCGATAAAAGATTTGTGCGTATTCACAGAAACGCGTCTCCGTGTGGATGGGGCCTAAGTCCAATCAGTAAAATAAAAGACAGCTGGATTCAAATGAAGGTGTAGAACCATCTCAAGATGAGCAGAAGAAATGGACAGCACCTGAGTTAAATATATGAGTGTCAAAGCAAAGGGTCTGAATACTTAGAACCATGTGATATTTCAGTTTTTCTTTTTTAATAAATCTGCAAAAATGTAAACAATTTTTTTTCAAAAGGGATGCTGTGTGTACATTAAAGGTACAATTTGTAAGATATTTGCAGTAAAATATCTCAAAACCACTAGGCTAGTGTAATATTTTGTCCAGATGATTACTAACAATATCTCTAATGTTTTCAACTACTTGTAAGTCATGAGAAAATTCCCAATCTAAACAGTGACACGGGGCAGTGCAGTCGCCTGTCAATGACGTTAGTTAACGTTACCCTTTTTTACCGCCTTTACTGATGTAGAAACCACATGACAACAGTGTTATGGACAAATGTGGAAGTAGCTTCGGAACAAACTTCAACTAGAAAGAGATGCCGATCTTGCTTGTGTTTTACTCAACAGGTGAGTTGTTTTGATTTGTATCTTTACAGAAAACTTATGCTATTATAACGATCAACATATTATTATTATGGGGCGTACACGCCAATACACTGCCCTCTACTGGCAGTTCCTACAACCTGTACCTTTAAAGCTGCAGTAGGGAACTTTTGACGCTCTAGCAGTTAATAAACAGAACTGCTTGCGTCTTGCGGAAGAACATCGTAGCCGGAACTACTTCTCTCTGTTTATGTCTATGAAGAATCACAAAGGTACTGGGTTACTCCGCCGCGGTATCCCAGAAGCAATCTAAAATAGTCCGAATATAAACACTTATTATAGGTGTACCCTAGTGATTCAGGACAAGCTAAAAACACAGTTTGGAAAAAGGATTCATGGTGTACTCGCTTATTATGTTAATTCTTCTACATTTTGAACACAAACAAAGTTACGGACCGCAGCTCTGATTGGTTGTTTTTTACCGGGAGCGCATGACTTTCTGCAAATGACAGTAGGACCACTGGGAGGAGCCAGAGGAGCTTGATTTTTTTCACAGATTATCTGTCTCATATTTTACTGTCAGGACATAATGACAGGTTTAATAAATATGTAAAAAATATTTTTTTACAAAAGTTCCCTACAGCACCTTTAATGTGGAAATAAAATTAACTTGATTTTAGCAAATGGCTTCAATATAACAAAGAGTGAAAAATGTAAGGGGGTCTGAATACTTTCCCTACCCACTTTACAAGCACCAGGGGACCGGTAACAATTAGTCAATCACCTTAAACCTCCGGTTAATATGACACCAGGGGTGGTAAAAGTACTCAGAAGTTATACTCAAGTAAAAGTAGATGTATCTACACAAAAAATGACTCCAAAAAAAGTAGAAAGTCCTAGAAAGTCCTAGAAAGTCAAACATCACTTGAGTAAAAGTACAAAAGTATCCGATTTAAAACATACTTAATATCACGTTATTGGTATTGTCACTTCGACCCCCGGACATGAAAAACAACCACAGACTTGGCAACACTGGTTGGCATATACTACACAGAGCCGTAATTCACTGACAATCTACACAAAAACAATTTTTTTTCTCGATTTTGAAAGCGATTTTGTGTTAGTTGTCAGTGGACTACGGCTCTGTGTAGCAACTGCCGCTCAACCTGAACCAGTGTTGCCAAGTCCGTGGTTGTTTTTCATGTCCACCGGTCGAAGAAACCCTAATCCCAATAACTCGATATTTAGCGCCTAAAATGTGTATTTTACCAAGGCAACCCTCCCAATAAACGTATATTTTAACCCCGGGAAGCAATTTTTTATCCTGGAAAAGCGTTTGTGCTAGTTTTGAGAAGCAACTGGTCAGGATTTGTTGTGAAAACCTGGCAACCCTGATCTGAACGCACGTGCTGGAGATATACTTCTAATTACAGGAGCATCTTTACTGATGAGATGAGCATGAAAATCGCATTCGATTTTTTTTGCACAGCGCTACTGAAATTTAATTCACCTGTGGCAGGCAAAGAAGAAGTTTCAGCCAATAAGAATCTCCCTTGACTTCACTGAATTCAAACATATCCTTGAGATATGGCCATGGGTGATACCTTTCGGGAATCTCGGGATCATTGCGGGCAGCAAGAGCTGCACTATCACCTATTTTAGCGGTCATCTTCCACCTCGAACTAACTGCTGTGTGAGCGTATGTTGGCAAAGAACTCACAAAGTCGCGCATTCTTTTTTTCAAAAGAAAACCAAATTTTTCATTGGTTTGTAAAATCATTGTAAATAAATACTTGAAGCGGGCATGGGGAAATGTATCAGAGTAAAAAATAAACTTTGTCTTTAATAAAGTAGTGGAGTAAGAGTGAAAGTAGATGCATATAAAACATACTCAAGTAAAGTACAGATCCCGAAAAAAATACTTAAGTAAAGTAGTAAAGTATTTTTACTTCGTTACTTACCACCACTGTATGACACTTTATATAATAACCTTTAAGGGCAGATAATGGACTGCAGGTCTTCTACCAAGGTCCCGCTACCGGACATTGGGTACAGCATTCAGGAAAACAACCGGCGGCTGCTGAACTTTAGTTAGGGAAACCCAAGACTACAAATCATCCCTCCCAATCGCTTCGCACACGTTGCAGAAAAACATCCCGGCATGGTAGCCTCGGCAAGAAGCTCAGAAGCACTTGCATTCAAAATTCCCCTCTAACAACAACAGACCTCATACATTTATTGATTTCCTTAGAAATACAGCACAGGTGTTTGTCTTTTTCCCCTAATGGTACACAAGGCAGATATAATGGGCGCTACAACTGTCACCCCTCCTCTTGTCTAAAATTAAGGGCTTACATCCACGCCCCCTACTTAAAATGTGTCCACACATTTCCAAATACCTCACATCCTATAACGTAGAGGCAACAGGCCCTTTCTGACCTGTGTAAACCCCCTCAAATACTCTAGAGGGACCTTCCCTCGATGCAGTCTGTAATTGCTCTTCTATAATGTCCTTATGCGAGGTCGCTCCCCCATACCTTTGTATGGGTGCCGGTGGTGATCCTGTAAGACAGTCCCCCAAGGATACATACAGCAGTTACTGTTCACAGGATTGACATTAGAATCAGAAGGTGTAAACTCCACACATTTCTCCTCTAAGAGCAAGGCTGTATCAAATTTATGTGGGCTTAAAATATTGCGATGCAACACCCTCTCCTCACCATTAGCCCCTTCCTTCTTAACAACATAAACAGGTATATCGAGATTAGGTTTGAGATGACAGTCAATGGAGACACCGCAAGATATTCCCTAAACTTTTCCACTATTGCCCATTTTAAAGCCAGGGGTTCCAGTTTGAATGAACTGTATTTTTTATCATTCTTTTCGGTTAGTCGAAGACTTCTACTGGCATAGGAAATTACTCTTTCCTTCCCCTTTTGGACCTGGGCCAATACTACTCCCAACACTGTGTGGCTAGCATCAGTATACAACAAAAATGGCAATTCAAAATCAGCATATGCCAATATGAGTGCTTGTAGGAGACTCTACTTCAGTTTGATAAAAGCAATGTCCTGTGCCGTTGCCCATGACCACCCATCTATTTTTCCTGTGGCAGGTTGAGTATGTCACTTTGATGTCCCCCACAACATTGAGTTCAGTGGTGCTGCAATCTGGGCAAAATCTTTTATAAAACATCTATAACAGTGGTTCCCAACCTTTTTCCTTGGCCCCCCCCCCCCCATGTACATATTTAACAATCCGTGACCCCCCTCCCCCCATATATATTTATATTCATTTTAATTGCAACCAAAATAAAAGTTTGTGTTTGCATAATATATATGTGTGTACTGTGTATAATTATTTTGTATATATAAATACACACATATGCCTGTATATATTTAATATTTTTATTTATTTATATATAAATTATTTATATTTATATATAATATAAATTATGTATAAATGTATATACATGCAAAAAAAAAAAATTAATACATGCATATGCGTGTATTTATATACAAAATAATTATACACAGTTCACACACATATTTTATGCAAACAAAAACTTTTATTTTGGATGCAATACATTTTTTTCCCAGCACTAATATATATTCATATATATATGTTCGATACGATACACTTGTGTCACGGTACGCTTCGGTACGTTTTTGATACAGCAAAAAGAAAGAAATGCCAGAGAAATTTCCTTGATTTTTTTTTTATATTAAAACTAACATAATAAAGTGTGATATTGACCTTTAGGCCAAAATCCCAAGGCGGCTGAAAACCAAATCTAGATGGATAATGTGGGCCTCAAAAGAGGGAGAAAAAAAACAATGATATCATCCAAATAGAGCAATAATGTTTAAAAATTTTGTTCCCCAGGCAGCTCTCGACCAGTCTCTGAAAAGTTCCTAGGGCATTGCATAAGCATCGGCATCCAATTAAATTCATATAGCCCCATTGGCATCACAAAAGTGGTCTTCTCTTTGTCAGCTGAGTGCACCCCCACCTGCCAATATCCATGTGCTAGATCTAATGTTGAAAACACTCTAGATTTTTTTCAATGAAGCCAATGACTCCTCAACTCTAGGCAAAGGGTCTGAATCTTTATGAGTAACACTGTTCAGCCGCCTGTAGTCTACGCAGAAATGAATGGTGCCATCCTTCTTTCTGAAAAGCACCACAGATGCTGCCCATGGACTATAGCTCTGCTTAATAATACCATTTTCAAGCATGTTATTTAAGAGTCCCCTTACTTCTTGATACAATTTTGGTGGAATCCTATTTTAACAATCTCGAATTGGGGCTGCATCACCTGTTGGTATTACATGTAAAACCCTATCCGTATGGCCATAATCCTCATCATGTTCTGAGAAAACCTTCTGATGCTTGAATAACAAATCAGAAATCATTTCTTGTTGTTTGGAACTAAATTACAGTGGATCTAAAGAAACAGCCACAGGCCAGGGGAAATTTTTTGTTGTCTTGCATCCTGCACACTATTCTGCCTCTCCCGCCACCTCCACAGTCTCATTATTCAATGGTCTTAGTTTTACATTTCCCTGCGACCTTGGACACAACTCAACATCAGAAATCTGACCTCACCGACAACGCTGATTTACGCTGGTAAAGAACTGGGAACGAATGTTTGCAAGGGGAGCTATGTCTCCATAAATACCTTTCAAAAACATCAATATTTGTTCAAATGTTGCGCGCTATACTGCTGGCAAAGCTAACACTTCCCTCTTTGCTTCTCCATACAGACTACTTACTAAAGCTGAAACTGCCTCAGAAAAAGGATATTATATTAAACATTGATTTTTGCATATCATACCAATCCTGAAAGTTATTGGACAGAGTTCCCTGTTCTCCATTAAACTTTTGACACCACGGTGTTCCCATCATAAAAGGAAACATAACCATATCTTAATTTGTTTCTTGACTTTGAGATATATTAGGATAACAACCTGTTCCCCGCTGCTGCTCACTGGATGTATAGGGTAATTTTGCAGATTGTGTAATTGCTATCTTCCTTGCTATTGCCCAATGTCCAGACTGCCAAACTATGCCAAGTTGTAACACTCCAAATAGGAGTAGAGAAAGAGACCAACAGGATTCTGACTGGACAAAATTTGTTTGGGCCTCAGTAGCCAAGGAGACTCAAGCACACAACCTCAATGAATACAAATATGGCTTTTATTCTTTTATAATAAACAATTCACATTAAAACCCCAAGATGGCAAAGCAGCAGGTTAAAGATGGGTGTCGCATATAGTTAACAGTGCGTTTGACCAATCACAAATTACCTAAAATTAGTAAGCAATCAACAAGCAGAAAGGTATTCAGCAGAGGGTTTCAACACCTAAAAATTAGTTATATGTGCTGCCAATTATACATAGTTTAATAACACAGCAAACAACAAAAAGGTACAAGAATCCATAAGTGCATCAGTTAATTTAATAAAAATAAGGGCAGATAATAGGCTGCTGGTCTTACTACCGGACATGGCATACAGCACTTAGGGCTTAACGATTACTCCAGAGCACTTGTAGATCTACAATGATTTTCAAGTGCTACTTAAGTTATGATGCTTTTGGGAACCAGACCGTAATATTAAGATCAGTCGAACGATTGTTTTCACAAACTTCTTAGGCTTACGAAGCTTTTGGGAAACCCGGCCCAGGTTGGTTCCTTGATGATATAAAAATGTATTGCTTGAATAAGGCAGTAAACAAAACCAAACAACATACAAACACATATAGAGCTTACATTACAATTCATGAAACTATATTAAAAGTAGATGATGGAAGCAAAGAAACACTCATTTATAAAATCTGTATTAAATGATTTAAATCCTTAAAGAGAAATAAAACAAACCATCACAGATTACCTCATTATATGAAACACATTTAATATCCAGTAGTGAGTTTGATATGACATTTTATATCCAACTTCTGCTGGAATAGAGATGAACTGTCATCCGAAGCTCACCTCAACATCATCGTAGTCTGTATCATCAGCCTGTTTGACATCTGAGAGATCTGAAGGTAAGTTTCCTGCTCAGATTACAAGTCGTGTGGAAACATGTTTGCTTGCATTTGATTCTTGTCAGATTTTAGCCTCAAAAAGGTGAGATTTCTCTCATGTAACAGACTGACAGCCTACAAGTGTAATACTGACCAGGGCTCTGGATGAAAAAAACGTCAGATTTAAATATTAGATTGTTTATTTCAGTAACCGGTTTTATTTTTGCAGCAACAGTAAAGGACCAAACCAGCAAACACTATCACTCCCACAACAACACACACAACAAGGAGCACAATCATGTGAGAAGGACCAAAGGAGATTGCGATTGGCCTTTCATTCTCTGGAAGGTAAAAGATGAAGAACTGCAATAATCAGTGTATTCGTAATAAATGTACAATCTCTAGATAAATAAAATGCACCTTGCTGTTGATGTTGAAACATATTTACCTCCACAGAGTTGTGTGATGTTTATTCTGTCTTGTTTCCAGCTGACAGGGTTGCTATGGTTACAGATGATGTATTCCTCACTGCAGTCCAGGGTGAGAGTGTTGATCTGTGATGTCACTTCCTGTGGAGAGCAGCTGTTGTTCTGATAGCTGGAGTTAATCATGAGCTCATGAGTTCTGCATGTGAAGTTCACAGTACAGGAGTCACTGCTGAACCAGTTTGAGTTCACAGTCAGGACAGGAGCCTCCACAGAGTCTGAAACACACATTTAAACCAAGATCACAATCACTTTTTTTTTCAGTAGCAGATAGATCCTGAGTGAAAGACAGTTCAGTGTTGAAGACAATATTGAAGATAATCACAGTTCATAAACTGCACTTATGAATTATCTTTTATGCAGGAAAATATTAAATCACACAAAGAAATGAGACTCACCTATAACAGAAACTCTGTATGAGACCAAATCTCTGGTTTTTGATCCAATTGTTCTTGCTGTGTAGAGTCCACTGTCTGTCTTCTGCATGTTCTTCAGAGTCAGAGAGAAGGTTACATCATTGAAAACCACTCTGTCCTTGTAGGAATCTAGAGGTGCTACTCTTTTGGAATCACTGTTGTATCTAACTATACTCTCTGATTTATTATTCATCCAGGCTAAAAGCTCAAACTCTGGTAGTTGTTGTGTCTGTATATCCAGTTGAACAGAAGCTCCTGTCTGCACAAACACAGAGATCTCAGCACTGAACCCTGAGGAGAGAGAAACACACAGTTCAGAACATTTTATACATGACTAAACTTTATGGCTTTTTATAAATATCATTCATAATTATAAAAAAAAACCTAGAAAATGAGAAAACATAGTATTACAAAATATCAATTATTGTATAAACTTTTTTTTGTTCAAATGTTTTTTAACCTACTGCATGTTAGGGATAATGAGAAGAATTAAGGATGCGAGCATATCTACTTCCACTGTAACAAACAAGACAGCTGATATCATATTCTTGAAACAGCAAGTTGAACATCTGTGGAAGTATTTTCTCCGTAAATGTCCCACCACAAACAGTTCAGTTCAGCAATCATTTAACAGTCAGAGGAGAATCACTGTTTCACAAAGATTTCTCTCATTTTAACTTTTGTTTCACTCAATTAGAATGACAATGATTTCTGCCAGAGGATAAACAAATGAACAAAAAAAGAAATGAACAAAACTTAGAAAGACTTAGACTTAGAAACAAAGAAATACATATTTTTTCCAGTTTGAGTAAATTACCTGTGTTACTGATGAGGAACAGAATGAAGGATGCAAGATGATGATTTACTGCCATCGAAGCAAACATCAAGATAGCTGACTGTATTCTTGAAACAGGAAGTTAAATATCCCTGCAGTGACACTTTTAGGCTAGCACTTTTTTCCAGGGATTTCAGAACAGCGTAACAAATATTGCGTCATCGGGCAGGCGTGGCCTATTTGATAATTTGCATAGGTCAACGACCATGCGCAGAGTGAAGGAAAGCCGTTCGCTAAAATTGCTTCAAATAGTGTTTCTTCTCCGAGATCGTGGGTGTTTTTCATATTATATTCATACTGTTACAACTAAAGGTAACCTTTCCGCGATCGAGGGGTGTTTCGTGTCAAATTAAATTCATACAGTTAAAATTACATTAGATCAACACTGTTATAACTTCAGATACCTGTCCTGATCTCAGGTGTTTCATGTCAAATTACATTAATACAGTTACAACTTTAGATACCTGTCCTGATCTCAGGTGTTTCATGTCAAATTACATTAATACTTATAACTTCAGATCCCTGCCCTGATCTCAGGTGTCTCATGTCAAATTACATTGATACAGTTATGACTTCAGATCCCTGTCCTGATCTCAGGTGTTTCGTGTAAAATGTAAATTAATACAGTTATGGCTTCAGATCCCTTTCCTGATCTCAGGTGTTTCATGTAAAATGTAAATTAATAAAGTTATATCTTCAGATACCTGTCGTGATCTCAGGTGTTTCATGTAAAATGTAAATTAATACAGTTATATCTTCAGATCCCTGTCCTGATCTCAGGTGTTTCGTGTCACATTACATTAATAAAGTTATATCTTCAGATACCTGTTGTGATCTCAGGTGTTTCATGTAAAATGTAAATTAATACAGTTATATCTTCAGATACCTGTTGTGATCTCAGGTGTTTCATGTCAAATTACATTAATACTTATAACTTCAGATCCCTGTCCTGATCTCAGGTGTTTCGTGTAAAATGTAAATTAATAAAGTTATATCTTCAGATCCCTGTCCTGATCTCAGGTGTTTCGTGTAAAATGTAAATTAATACAGTTATATCTTCAGATCCCTGTCCTGATCTCAGGTGTTTCATGTAAAATGTAAATTAATACAGTTATATCTTCAGATCCCTGTCCTGATCTCAGATGTTTCATGTCAAATTACATTAATACAGTTATAACTTCAGATCCCTGTCCTGATCTCAGGTGTTTCGTGTCACATTACATTAATAGAGTTATAACTTCAGATCCCTGTCCTGATCTCAGGTGTCTCATGTCAAATTACATTAATACAGTTATAACTTCAGATCCCTGATGTGCTCCTAACAAGTTTGACCTTAAGACCTATTTTAAGGGTTAAGATGCTTTCTGAATTACTTTTTTCTTTACTAGGATATTTTCTTTAATTTTAAGAGTAAACGCCCACATTTCTAAGAATTTTCTTAGAATTTTGTCACTAGGAGCTACTTTTTGCATTAAGATTCTTTATGAATACAGGCCCTGGAATTTAGTGAATGCCGACACTTTCATCCTCTTTCTAGCTCTGCAAACAGATCAGTTCAGTTTTCGTCATGGCTCTCTGCTGGACAATTCTTACTTAGATTTCATGTAATACTTACAAAACTATATGTAAAAAAGCAGTCAAATAAGAGAAAGTGGTGTTAAGTTCGTTTTAACAAGTTACATTGAGAATATCTTTTTTTAAACAATTTATAGGACAAGGTAATAAAGATGGCATGAATTATTTAGGTATTATACAGCTAATAAGAAAACAAGTTTATTGTAGAGTATTATAAAAATATAACCTGTATACTTCATCCAGGGGTGATGATAATTTATCATTCAGCCAGAATAAAAGCTCAAACTCTGGTAGTTGTTGTGTCTGTATATCCAGTTGAACAGAAGCTCCTGTCTGCACAAACACAGAGATCTCAGCACTGAACCCTGAGGAGAGAGAAACACACAGTTCAGAACATTTTACACCTCTATTTTGCTTTATGTCATCCATTCATAATACACACACCTATTTGGAAAAATAAAAAATAGGGGTTCATAAGTAATAAAAGCATTTTTACTCTTAATAGTCCAGGTGATATGTGAATATTTTTTTTTTTTAGCTTTTTTTTTTATTTTATATAAAAGCATGAAACTTGGTGCTCTTGTATAGTTTGTGGCCCTACACATTTTCAGAAATGGAAGCATCGCAAAAAAACCTTTCTGGTGACAATTTTTACTTTCCAAAAACCAAATTATGTATTTTGTTTCATATCTCCTGAACCAAACATGATAATGCAGAAAAGGTGATGTCGACACCTACTGTTAAAATCATGTACTGTGATTTACTTCTCATATTGCTGATTTCACAAGTTGTTCACCTGAACAGTTTATGTTGCTGTGGTATCATTGCAATCAAAATATAAGTGTAGACATATTTTCTGTGTTATCATTTTTGGTTCAGGAGATATGACTAAAAATACATAATTTGGTAATGTTGGATAGTAAAATGGTCGCTATGGTGTTTTTGCGATGGCTCCATTTCTAAAACTTTCATGGTTTTATGAAATAGTGAACATATCACCTCAAATACTGCACATATCACCTGGACTATAAATAATTATTTTATGTCATCTGTCATATACAAACTTTAACATTTCTATTCAATTCAATAATTTTGTAGATACAAAATTGTAGATAAAAATACTTGTTTCTATGTAGTTTATAATATATAACAAACATAACTCTAATAATTCTAATAATTAAAAATAGGACAACCTGAAGGAGATCATTATGGCAGACTAAGCATAGCCTATTTCCTTTTCCAAATATAGAACAAATTATAAATAAATCACTTGAAAATGACAAAAACATAATATTAGAAATTATAATTATTGTCATTTTAATTAATTTATTGAGTTTATTACTTGTGATAAAGAGAAGGATGAAGGATGTCATCGTAGCAAACATCAAGATGGCTGATGTTGTATTCTTTAAAACAGGAAGTTGAATATGTGTAAAATGACACGGATGAGCTTCTATATATCTCTCACACCACATAGAACTTGAATATTTATATTATATATTATATTTCACTGTTTTATTCTGTCCCATGACAAACCTCTTTATATGTGAGCCAGGAACCAGACCCTCAGAAGTTCATACTATAGATGTCTATTGGTTTATAGGAAGTTAATCGTTATTGCTACCAAATATTTGGACATTCTTAAATATTTGTAATGTTTGTAATGACTGCTGCTAAGACTGAAACAAATCAAAACAGAAGGAAGTTCTCATCACATGTTTGTGGTTTGAAGTTCTACAGTCAAACATTATTTGCACACATTAGCAAAGACCTTATTCAATGGGTAATGTTTCTCTCAACAAAGTAATAGCATTAAAAGTACTATGAAAAAAGTTATTTTGCAACCAGCAGTGGGTGGTAATGAAGAACATGAAATCTTGATTATGCAATCAATTCTAATTAAACGAAATTAGCCTAAATTTTAAAATGCATATTATCATATTTCTAAAAAGTGTATTATTCATTTATTTGCTGGACTCCCTTCACCTCATCCTTGGCATCAATCTTGTTGTGCCAAATCGATTCCCAGCAAGCCAAATTATTACCCTCCTCATTTAAACTGTTACCTGATTGCCTAATCCTATCTCACACACTTAACCCTAAACATAACCGTACTGGGGAATGAAGGGAGTCATAATCTGGTAGGCAGTCATTTTTCCACATGGCACCACACCATAAAGAGCAGAGACACTAAGGGAATAATTTACCCAACTCTGGCAACAAGCAGCATCACATTAATTAATGGGGAAAAAATGCAATCTATCAAATTCATTTTAAAAACTTTCCTTGTAAGGAGACATATAATTAAGGAAATGAAGAAGACTATTAGTTCTTAAAAAAAATTGTTTTGTTTGTTTTCTTTTTGACACGCTGTCAATAATACATTTGTCTTGTAATTTATCTCAGAATAATGTAACACATTGTCTTCCTCAGCGTTTGGTGAATGAAGTTCCTCTTACTAACCAAAATTTACACAATACTAATCTGGAAAGTCTTATAAAGAATGATTGGTAGCACTTTATTTTACAGTCCTGTTCCTCATGTACATACTATGTATTTATTATAGTAATTACAATAACTATGTAATAACTAGGTACTAACCCCGAACCTGCCCTTAAACTTAACCCTACTCCATGTAGTTACCTTGTGTTACCAGAACTTTCTTAGATAAATACACTGTAAGTACACTATAAGTACATGTTAGTACACGTACTGTAAAATAAAGTGGAACCGAATTATATCCTTTTTCCTCAAATAAAAATACAATCTGTTAATATTTTTCTAAGAACAAAGTTAAGATTTTTTGAACAACATATTAGAAATTTCCAGTTGCATCAAAAGCAAAGGAAGTCCACTTTAATATTCTTTATGGTATTTATCTTTGAGGAGAATTTTTTTGAGAATGGTTTTGATTCTAACAACTGTTCCTTTTGGGATGATCAAAGTGAAACTACAGAACATCTTTTCTATGATTGTAAATTTGCCTGTGCTTTTTGGGAAGATGTGCATTACTGGTTATTTCCTAAATGTGAAAATTTACCTGTATTAATGAGGGAAAATGCATTATTCGGTTTATAGTTGAAAGATGAAACACTTAGCAATTAACAAATTTATTAATCTTGGAAAGTTCTTAACTGATTCTAATGAAGAAAAGAGGAAAAGAGGAAGTCATTTTCTAGAAAAAAAAAGTTCACTCAAAAAGTAGTCTTTAATACATTTTTGGCAAGTGTAAAACTGCATTTCATGGGTTTTATTGGCCATCTAAAGGTATTTCAACAGCTAAAAAGGACTGCATCTAAATGACTTATATTTGACAGATTATAGCTCATGAAGTCCTGTTGAAATACCTTTAGATGGCCATTAAACCCATAAAATGCAATTTTACACTTGCCAAAAAGTGATTAAAGGCGCAAATCAGTTTTTGGAAGATAATACATTTTCCTCACAACACTGGGGCAACGGCTGCATTTCTGTCTTCGTCATTGCCCTTCTAGAGCCAAATGTGCGTTTTCCTTCAAGTATAACCGGCTGCTGTCTGCAGATCTGGACGTGGCTGCACCTGTCCTCCTGCCCCATACCTATTCTGATTGGTTCGATCATCTTTCATTGACAAACATGATAGAAAAAGTGTGCATACTTGTTATGGGATGGAGTATATTGTTAAAAAAGCTAAAAACGGTGTGCAGTTTTAGCCTTCATTATAATTCACAATTATTTATTGTAAACTTGACTCACTGTGTCTGTTTAATTGAATCACAAGATGTTAGCTGCTACAAGTTTAGACTTTTGTATCAGTCAAATTCACAAATTAATCAATGGGACATTCTAAAACGCTAAATGTGAAAGTAGGTTATGAGGCTTAATGCATTAAAACGGTGTTTTAAAAAGACCAAACTTAGTAACCACATTATTGATAAGGCATTCTATTCACAGACAAGCAGAGCCCAGAATACATACGCAAAACATTTAATTATGTGTTTTCATGCACGCTTGTCTTTAATATAATGCTTTATTAAAAATGTTTACTGAGTTTGGTCTTTTTAAAACACGTTTTAATGCATTACCCTACACCACATGAAAACATACTACATTTTTAGTCTTTGCAGTTCATACAGGAACTCATGGGATCCTTGAAGCACTTTGTTTCCAGTTCTGAGGTTCTGGAGTCACCCTTTCGTTACACTGAGACCTCAAAGTGCTCTGGAGGTTCCTGGAGGAACTCAAATAAAAAAAAAAGCGTTATTGTAAGATCTGTTAACATTAAAGTGGGTCCTGGAACATCTTACAGTACATTTAGAAGCAAGCATCTGGATGAACCCAGAGATTAATGTGATAAAAATGAAATATGACTGTTTTTTATTATTATTTATATTTACATTATGTGATGTAATGGAATGTAATGACATTTGTGGAACTTGCCATGTGAAAACAAAAATCTTATATGATAGATAGAAAAGACTAATGCCATTTACCAATAAAGAGTGTTTTCACATGAAACTGTATTTAATGAGAGATGCAGAGAAACACTCGTTTATAACATCTGCAGTGTCTGACTGAAGTTCATTGGACTCAAAATAAAAATAGTGTCTGTACACTTCCACAAGAGTCACTAAATCCGGAAGCTGAATTAAGGCTTTAACTTCTGTTTGTGAGACTTTAGCTGTCATGAGAAGGAGAAGGTTTTTGGTGTCGTCCTACTGTACAGTAGGTGACGGTGGTCCATGTGTCTCCTGTCATCTTCTGGATCAGAGTCTGAAGAGAAATCAAACAAACCATCACAGAATGTCATTTGAAACAGATAATATTCAGTATTGATTTTGATGTGACATTTATTATCTGACTTCTGCAGGAATAGAGATGAACACTCATGTGAATCTCACCTCAACATCATCGTAGTCTGTATCATCAGCCTGTTTGACATCTGAGAGATCAGAATATAAGTTTACAGATTACAGGTCATGTGGAAACATGTTTGTGTTTGATTTAGTCAGATTTTAGATTGCTCTTGAATGCTAGTTTTCAGTAATAAAGAAACTAGTTAAGGTATTAGTGTGAGTTTTTCAGTATGTGTGGGATGGACAAACCTGTTTTATTCTTGCAGTAACAATAAAATGCCAAACCAGCAAACACTATCACTCCCACAGCGATGACAGTAAAGAGGAAAATGCTGAGCAATGTTGAAGTATGTTTGATTTCCAGTATTTCATTCTCTGGAAAGTAAGGGATAAAGAACAGCATGAACTAGTCTATTCATAGTACGCTTTAAAAGCCCTTAATTATCTATAAAGAACATGACACCTGCAGTTTACAAACCCAAAGATGATTGATTTGTGGGATAAATAAAGACTAGATACTAGATTTTACATATGGTGTGTATGTGTGCAAAATACATGAAAAGAAGAAGATATTTACCTTTATTATAGACACAGAGTTGTGTGATGTTTCTTCTGTCTTGTTTCCAGCTGACAGGGTTGCTATGGTTACAGATGATGTATTTTTTGCTGCAGTCCAGGATGAGAGTGTTGATCTGTGATGTCACTTCCTGTGGAGAACAGCTGTTGTTCTGAAAGCTGGAGTTAATCATGAGCTCATGAGCTCTGCATGTGAAGTTCACAGTACAGGAGTCACTGCTGAACCAGTTTGAGTTTACAGTCAGGACAGGAGCCTCCACAGAGTCTGAAACACACATTTTAACCAAAATCACATTCACAGTTTACACCTCAGTGTATATAAAAAAAAGTTAACAGTAATTATGCTGTAAACTGAACATAAAAATATTTATTTAGCCATGTTATTTATCTGTATACTCTTTGTAGAATGTTTTAAATAAAAATCATCATAAAGACTCCAGATGCTGTTTTTGATTTACAGTTTGTCTCAGTCAATTTGATACTTTCTCCAATGCAATGTACTTGTCCTCAAAACAATTAGCACAGCCATACAAACACAAAATTATTTTAACCAAAAAGTTCAACCTTACTGCAAAATGAAGCACTGCAATTTTTCCAGTACTGCATTTTTTAAAAGTAAATATTAATACAAAATCTATAAGTGTGTTCTCTACAGATTATAAAACAAATACATCTGTAGAAACACAAATATGCTAATGGAAATACATGCTTATTGTGTTTTCTGTATACATTAATAACTGATCTTGCCTTTCATTTACATCTTTCAGAAATTAATTGTCCTAATTAATTTTTTTACATTATTATTTAGGTCAATTCTGATCTCATCTGAAATGAAAATGTCCACTTCCTCTCTGTCCAGGTCTTCGTACATTTTCTCCTCTTGCTCTTTCCACTACACCAGTTAGTGCCCTACTGTCACAGATTATTTATTTAAAATAACCTGTTTCAGAAATATAACACAATGTCTAGGGATAAACTAAATAAAATAACAATCCAATGGGCAAGAAAAATTGATAAATAATAACCAACAAGTGGAAGCAAATGACTCCTCTGAAGACCTTGGTTCTCCGAGAGGAAGTAGAATTGGGCAGTTCAGCCAAACATTCATACTCTCCACCCATGAGTTATCCAATTAACAGTGACATCACATGATGACGATGATGATGGTTATCCTGCCACTATCAGGTAAAGAAGGGAAAGACAGGGTCATAACACATACTCTTTACTCATCTATTCTCCCTTTCCTTCTCCTCTCCTCTTTTCTCTCTGCTCATCTATTTCTACCTGTTCCACTCTTCTTCTTTTCTCTCATAACACCTCTGTCTCTACCCACTCCACCACCTTAACACCTCTTTCCTTATCCCACCCCCATTTATATTAATATTTTATTATTATTATTAATTGTTTATTTATTTTTTAATATTCTTTCTTGCTCTTTGTATACTTTCCCTTTTATTCTTACTCAATTGTAGCAATTGTGATAAATGTGTAAACGATTAGGAAAACTGCATTTCCTGTGTTGAGTGCATGATTAACCGAATAGATATCAGTTTAGGGTCAATTGAAAATAAGCCATGTTCATTTGATAGAATGGCTTTTGTTTGTTGTATTTTTTACAGAATTTGTCATTAGTATGAAATAAATGAGAGTACAGTGTTTAGGACAATAACACTGTGGCACTGTTTTGAGAATAGTGACCTGAGTTTGGAGAAATGTGTCAATTTTATTGAGAAAAACTGTAATTGAAGTTACAGAAAAAACAGATGAATAAAAAAAGTAATCAAACTGGTTTAAATATAAAATTGAAAAATGTAACAAATTGCTTTTATGTCCTTGAACACATTTAATCCGACAAAGAAATGAGACTCACCTATAACAGATACTCTGTATTTAACAATATCATTCTCTGATTTTCCAACTGTTCTTGCTCTGTAGAGTCCACTGTCTGTCTTCCGCATGTTCTTCAGTGTCAGAGAGAAAGTTGTATCATTAAAATCCACTCTGTCTTTGTAAACTTTTACTTTTTTAGATTCATGTGTATATTTAACTAAATTCTCTGATTTATCTTTTGTCCAGTATAAATCCTCAAACTCTGGTAGTTGTTGTGTCTGTATATCCAGTTGAACAGAAGCTCCTGTCTGCACAAACACAGAGATCTCAGCACTGAACCCTGAGGAGAGAGAAACACACAGTTCAGAACATTTTATACATCCATCTCATCCTGTGTAATCAAATCACATTACTGTATTTGTTGAAATAAATCATAAGAATCATTGTTTCAGCAATTCGTGATGGCTGTGCTCACAGCAAAATAAATGTCCTTAAAGACACAAGACATAAGTAGATTGATTTTCAGAGCACATTCATCAAGTAGGAACATCCTATAAATGTCTCTGATTGAAACACTGCATTAGAACCATGGACAGATACATGGCATCATATGAAGTCTACTGTACCAAACGTCACATAGTGGTTTATCATTTTTATAGATTTGTTAAATGTTTCAGAGTGAAGATCTTTACATTCATGTATCAAATTTCAAATGAATAATTGCATTCTGAAGTTAAAGACATTTTACTCTAATAGGCAACATGTGTATGAACTATAGGAAATTTACATTATGTAGGTACAAAAAACTGTTAGTCTGAATACACTGTAAGTTGCTTCGGATAAAAACATCTGCTAAATTCATAAATTTTATTTATGTATATAAAATCTCTATGATTCATTATTCATGCAGTATAACCAAAGTAACTCAACATTTAAATGATTTTATATGAATTTATAAAATCTCTATAGCTCTAGTACAACACTGTTCTGTATCTCCTAGACAGTGTTTCAAGAAACAGTAGCCAGAGAATCATTTTTGTCTTCCTTTTTTTCCTTGCTGAAACAGAAATCATTCTTTAAAACTCTATTGTTAGAGACTATCAGCCTTCTTTCCTTCCCTGTTCTAGCCTGTTTTCTTCACTTTGGATAGGTTAAAAGCAGAGCACGAATTCTGAGTATGGGTCACCATACTTGGCTGTATGTCACGTCACTTTTCACGTTCATCTGGATAAAAGCATCAGCTAAATTAATAAATGTATATGTGCTCTGCTTGAGATGTTACAACTACAGATTGATAACGGCTGTCTTTATTACAATTTCAAAACTTAGTCTTAGTAATTACTATTGTTTAATACATGAGACAGACTATAAACAGATGCAAACTTTGATCTGTGCAGCAATCACCATAAAGTTAATCATTAATAAGTAATATTAATTAGTTGGTTAATTGAGTTTATTACCTGTGATACTGATGAGGAGAAGGATGAAGGATGCAAGCAGACGATCTACTGCCATTGTAGCAAACATCAGAATGACTGACGTTGCCGTCCTAGAAAAGGAAGTTGAATATGTGCGAACTGATGTTCGGTTTAGCTGCTTCCGACCACAGACAGTGAATTCTGCATTTTAATGATTATCTACTTGACTGTTATTAATATAATTTGATTTATTGCTTTTTTTAAAGTCTAAATTGAACCTGGCAAAAAAGACAATAACAACAGACCAAGTTTAGCCAAATTCCTACAAACACACACACACACACACACACACACAATCACTGTTGCCAGAGCAAATAAAACCTGACCACAATTCTCAACACACTAAAGCATTTTGTGTGTGTGGTTTGAAGTGTTGCAGTCAAACACTATTCACAGACATCAGTTAAGACTTTATTTGCAGTTAATGAAATTGGTCTCATGCACTGGCATCACTGTGAGGAACCAGAGACACTCTTTCTGAATCTACAGGGTTATTTTGGGCTGTGTGTGGATTATGAAGAAAGAGGAACACACAGATAAAACAAATTACATGGAAGATGTAGCATCATTCTTCAGTTGATCACATGCAGAAATAACTTTCAAAGAGACAGTAAATGAAATAGTAGTGTTACATAAAAACAGAGACAGAGACAGAAGCCTTTATCAGATTCACAGTGCAATTTACAATTAAGCTATATATTAACAATTGTTCTGTTTTCAGAAAATCATGTGATGGACGACTTACTTTCAGTTCAGGTCTTTCTGTACAAGTTGTATTTTTACTCCAAATTGGCGTGGTCTGGCTGGGTGAATTGCGAGAAATGTAGTGTACATTTAATAATTTAATAAAACGTTTTTTTTTTTTTTTTTTTTTTTTTTTACATTTGGACTTTTGATAGTTTTTTGTTGTTTGATTAAAAAAAATAAGTCTAACTATACTGACACATTTTGTGTGTGTGGTGTGATAGTCTGCAGTCAAACACTATTTGCAGACATCAGCAAAGACTTTATTTAGGTTTACTGAGATTGGTCTTGTGCATTGGCATCACTAAGGAACCAATGACAGTCTGTCCTGTAAAAGAAGTCAGGCTATAAACTTTCAGTTACATGACTTCAATGTCACCAGCAGTAAGCTCCCGGCAACTTTTACAATTGTCATTTAAATTAGTAACACCCCACTTTGAATTCTTTGAATTTCTTTTAAACATTTGTGTCTTGAAAAAGGTGGATTCTTACAAGAGGCTAAATGTAGAAAAAAAGACGACATAAAGTGGAACTTAGTCATTTTCCAAAACAAATATAGACAGTTTCAATACATACCACATAGAGACGTCCTGCTGTAGTCGTTGATGCTGCTGCTCTTGATCAATTTCAGCCTCGGGATATGATTCTGGATCATAAATATACGCTGAATCTGACTGTTAGCCATGGTTTGTTTTGGATGATGTTTTTTTCCTCATGTAATGTCACAGCTTCCAAACGCTCTCAACACAAAAGCCTATACTCGCGCTCGTGATTCTTTAGCTCCGCCCACACGTCACGCCTCCAGCCACTCGTGTTTTTCCGAAAAAAAATGGTACAGACTATCTTTCTCTTATAAATATAATAAAACTAAAGAATTTTTGGAGATATGAAGGATGCAGTGCTACTCTATAGGTACTCAAGATTAACAGGAGATTGAGTGAAAATGAGCATTTCACCCCCCCCCCCCCTGTAAAAAATCATTCAGACACCAGAACCAATTGATGTGTCACAATATTTGTTAATTATTTAAATAAATTATTTATTTAAATGAAATGAAATTGGGGAGGTGTTAGCGCAGTAGATAAGACACATGCCTTTGGTGTGAGAGACCTGGGTTCTAATCCACTGTGAGACACCAATGTGTGCCTGAGCAAGACACTTAACCCCTAGTTGCTCCAGAGGCGTGCGACCTCTGACATATATAGAAATTTAAAATCGCTTTGGATAAAAGTGTCAGCTAAATGTATACAAATTGATTTGATCACTTTAAAAGAAATGAACTGAGTTAAGCTAACTGTTTATGAATTACTTCTCTGCTTCTCACATGCTCTTTTTGGGATTTGAGCCGACTGACTTTAGAGACAAAAACAGCTGAAACATTCTACAGTTTCTACCACAGAAGAAAGAAATACATAAAGGTTAAGAAGAACATGAGGTGAGTGACTTATGACAGAACCTTCACTTTTAAGAGAACTGTGAGTCACTGTGATTGTAAAATCTCTTGCTCAATAGAAACCTGGACAAGGAGGCAAATCCAAACAGCACAATCAAGCAGAGAAGAGCTAATTTTTAACATCTGCAGTGACTGACTGAATATTAGCCTCACAATAAAATGTGTCTGTACACTTTCACAGGAGTCATGAAGTCAGGAAGCTGTCTGTGAGTCTTCAGCATGAAGGTGTTTGGTGTCCTGCTGTAGGTGACGGTGGTCAGTGTATCTACTGAGTCTGAAGAGAAATAAACAAACACTCACAGAATGTTATTTGAAACATAGTCAATATTCATTTGTTTTCTGACGTCTGCATGAATATCATGTGAATCTCACCTCAGCATCATCGTAGTCTGTATCATCAGCCTGTTTGACATCTGTGAGACCAGAATATAAGTTTACTGCACAAATTACCAGTTGTGTAGAAATATGTTTGTTTGCATTGGATTTCCTTCATATTTTAGACACGGCATGTCTGACCAATATTCTGGATTCACTAGACTGCTGTGAATATAAAAGTGTATGATAGACATTGTGAGGAAGTTTATTTTTAAGAGTCTCTGTAGGTCAAATGGAACTTCTGCACAAGCAAACAAGCAAAAATCTATAGAAAAGAAAATATCTCCACCTCTCAAAAGATCACTTTGTGCTTTTACATTTGGAGAAATGCTGTGCACCCAAAGGAAAATGAATTATAAACCTAAATCTATAGATGGTGAGACACAATGATTTTTCTTGGTTTAATATCCTACAGACCAATAAAATATTAGCCTGTACAGTAATAATTTAGTACCAAACATTCTCAACTTCTCAAGTTTTTGGACTATATGATTTCAGGTTTAAATATGAGATAATGTTTTTCAGTAAATTTGAGATGTACAAACCTGTTTTATTCTTCCAGTAACAGTAAATAATCAAACCAGCAATCCCCATCACTCCCACAACAACAAACTCAACAAGGTGCACAATCATGTGTTCTGTATAGGAGTGTGGGATTAGCCTTTCATTCTCTGAAAAGTAATAAGAAGAACTGTAAAAATCAGTCTAATCTTATTAAGTTTACAGTCTGTTAACTATCATTATAAATCATCAGAAAAGCAGCTTGTAATGTGCAAACCAAGAACAGAGATTTGATTTGTGAGATAAAGACTATTTAAGATTCAAGATTTTTATTTGTCACATACATGCTTATATAGAGTTTATAACTAACAGTGAAATGTGAGTATTTATCAGATAATTACTTTCACCGAGCCGTGTGATGTTTATTCTGTCTTGTTTCCAGCTGACGGGGTTGCTATGGTTACAGACGATGTATTCCTCACTACAGTCCAGGGTGAGAGTGTGGATCTGTGATGTCACTTCCTGTGGAGAGCATCTGTTGTTCTGATAGCTGGAGTTAATCATGAGCTCATGAGCTCTGCATGTGAAGTTCACAGTACAGGAGTCACTGCTGAACCAGATTGAGTTCACAGTCAGGACAGGCGCCTCCAAAGAGTCTGAAACACACATTTAAACCAAGATCACAATCACTTTCACATCTAAACACAGCAAAATATATAATATTATTATTCTTTTTTAGTAGCAGATTGATCCAGAATTAAAGACAATGTGCCAAAAGCTAGTATAAATGTGCACACATGTAAAACTAAAAAAAAAACCTGCACTTTGAAATTATCTTTTATGCAGGAAAATATTAAATCACACAAAGAAATGAGACTCACCTATAACAGAAACTCTGTATGAGACCAAATCTCTGGTTTTTGATCCAATTGTTCTTGCTGTGTAGAGTCCACTGTCTGTCTTCTGCATGTTCTTCAGAGTCAGAGAGAAGGTTACATCATTGAAAACCACTCTGTCCTTGTAGGACTCGTGAGGTGCTACTCTTTTGGAATCACTGTTGTATCTAACTATACTCTCTGATTTATTATTTGTCCAGGCTAAAAGATCAAACTCTGTTTTTTCTTGTGTCTGTATATCCAGTTGAACAGAAGCTCCTGTCTGCACAAGCACAGATATCTCAGCACTGAACCCTGAGGAGAGAGAAACACAGTTCAGAACATTTTACATTCATCCATCTTCATATCATAAAACTCACACTATACACTGCATTTGGAAAAAGTAAACAAATCATAGGGCTTCATAAGTAATAATACAAGCATTTTTCCTCTTAATAGTTCAGGTTGTATGTGAAAATAATGTTCACTTTTTCACGAAACTTGGTGCACTTGTATAGTTTGCAGCCCTACACAATTTCAGAAATGGAACCATCACAAAAACACCTCTGAGGTGGCCATGGTTTTACTTTCCACCGTAACTAAATGATGTATTTTGTATCATATCTCCTAAACCTAAAGCTATGTTTTGATGGTCAAGGATTGCAATGATACCAGCTACAACAACATCATAAACTGTTCAGGTGAGCAGCTAATGGTGAAATGACCAATGTGAGGAGCACAATATCACATATTTACATATTTACAATTTTCCAAAAATAGCACAAATTAAATTATAAACAAATCACTAGAAAATGACAAAACATTAGAAATTTCAATGATTACATACACATTTATTAATTTATTACCCGTGTTAGAGATAAGGAGAAGGATGAAGGATGCAAACAGATGATCGACTGCCATCGTAGCAAACATCAAGATGGCTGATGTTGTGTTCTTAAAACAGGAAGTTGAATATGTGTGAAATGACACAGAGGATCCTCTTTATAACACTCCCACCACAAACAGATCAGTTCAACATTTGTTTAATAAAAGTAAGAAGAGGAGAAACACTGTTTTACTCTGTCCCTTGACAAACTTCTTGTGAGCCATCGGGATTCAGACACACTCTCTGTTTAAATCTAGATTAAAAACATCTCTTTCACAAAGCATATGAATAATGTATCTTAAATTGTGAGTGTAGTTGCATCTCTTCAAATTCGCATTCTTATTCTTTAGCTTAGTCTGGATCCAGAACACCTGAGAAGAGATGATTACAACCCCTCAGAGGACCCCGGATGATGCTAACCCTGAATCAACAACAGAACTAACAAATATTGCTACAAATGTGACTGCATAATCATTTCTGTTAATAATGTTCATTGTCTGGCTGACTACGTCTTGTATTAATTTTTCTGAAAAATCCTGTCATATGCACACAAACTGACAGTCACAACTTATAAGCTACTACTAAATATTGTAGAAATTTAATTTTCTGTACAGTTGATTTGTAATGATTTGTATCGTAAAAAACGATATACAAATAAACTTGAATTGAACAGAACTGAATTCATAAAAAAAAAAAAAAAAAAAAGACATTTCAATAAGTAAACTCAAAATTAGGATTCACATAACATTTGATGACCAAAAATTATGTTGTGTAAGATGTGATGGATGTGACAAAAAGCATAGTTTTCCTCCCGGGATTTCAAATGGGTCTAAAGATAAAGATAAAGTTCTGGATGATCTCCTTGAAAAGCATAACAGCTGCTTTAGGAATAGCGTCCATGACAATGGAGAATTCTTTGGGAGTTACTGGAAAATTACATTTACATAAGAATTCTTCATAACTTAAAATAAGACCTCCTGAGTTAAATAACTGGGAAACAACCAAAATGTTCTTCTCAAACCAGTTATTTAAAAACAAATATTTTCTCTTATATAAAATGGTATTGATTGTTCCAAATGTTCCAAGTACTGGTGAGGAGAGAAATTGTGCTTAAAGATTAATCACCATGCAAGCAATGCCTGTTAAATTGTAAGGTTTTCCAGCAATATTATAATTACAGATCAATAGGAAAGGGAGACCACCTAATTAAAAAACTGTCTAATTAATTGTGAAAGTGTTGTTCAAAGAAGAGAAATCAATGAAATGCAACCTACCATACTCATACGTGTTCATCAATACAGACTTCTTAACATAATGGATTTTGTTTTTCGAAACATGATTTTATCAAGTGATTTACAGATTTTGTTGTCCACATCTAGAGAAAGTGCAGAGTCTGTGAGCCTTAGCAAACAGTTTTCTACCTCTCAAGGTCAAGTCTCTCTGCAACCATGCATTCAATATTCTTTGAAAATGTTTAGCTGTCACAATGTCTAAATATTTAATTTCAGATTTAACTGGAATATTATAAATTATAGTTGCTGTACAGCCTTAATAGAAATTAATTCACATTTTCTTCTGTTTAGATTAAGACCTGAAGCTTCAGAGAACAATTTTCTATAATGAATTGCTATAGAGATTTTGGAGACATCTCTTAAAAGTAATAGTGTCATCTGCTAATTGACTAATAAATATTTCTCAATCTGCTACAGATACCCTGAATACCACTTTCACAAATGTTGACTGTAGCTACACACAAAGAAGAAATAAATAGGAAGAAATTGGACACCCTTGTCTCATTCCTCTGCATAAACTAAACCATGGTGAAGTGCCATTCTTTAATTTAATCAAAGCACTTCCATTAGGGTTTTAATAACTCTGCAAAACTTATCCCCAAAACCAAATGTATTTAATGAATTAATTATAAATTGACGCTCTAATGAATCGAAAGCCTTACAGAAATCTAAGAAAAGAATGAAGCTGTCCTCCTGAATCAACCTTATATTGTTAACAATATGTCTCTTGTTCAAGAAACCAGATTGTGTCTCATCTATAACAGAACCCAATACAGATTTAAATCTTTTAGCAAACAAAATAGCTAAAATGTTATAATCATTGTTAAGCAGAGATATGAGTTGCCATTTTCAATTAAAAGTAAATCTGTTTTAGGTTTAAGAATTAAAGTAATTACGTCTTAAGTGAGTTACTAAATTGAGTTACTAACTGCAGATGAAATAAGGTCCCTATCACAAAGATTTCTGCCATCTCCTGATCTTATAATCTTTAACAGACACCAGAAAAGTACAGATTGCCTCTTCAGAATTATTTTATCATACAGATTATTACTGTAAAATTTAGCACAAAAATGTACAATTGCCAGAGGATTATAAGTGACTGTCCCCTCAATATTAAAGGGATAGTTCACCCAAAAATGAAAATTATGTCATTAATAACCTCATGTTGTTTCAAACCCGTAAGACCTCCGTTCATCTTTGGGACACAGTTTAAGATATTTCAGATTTAGTCTAAGAGCTCTCAGTCCCTCCATTGAAGCTGTGTGTACGGTCTACTGTCCATGTCCAGAAAGGTAAGAAAAACATCTTCAAAGTAGTCCATGTGACATCAGAGTGTGAGTTAGAATTTTTTGAAACATCGAAAATACATTTTGGTCTAAAAATAACAAAAATGATGACTTTATTCAACATTGTCTTCTCTTCTGTCTGTTGTGAGTGCGTTCATGACCCTGCTGACATGTTTTCTGGTGAGCCCAATAACAAAGATAACACGACAGCAGCATCATACGTCAACTGTCACAGCAGTTGCGCTCACAAATTTTCAATTTTGGATGAACTAACTCTTTAAGTGTTTCATTTAGTGAAGTACTTTGGCTACTTTTTTTTTAGTCCGAAAAAATATGCTGTTACGTTCTCCCTCCACCAGCCATTTTTGTCTAGATCTAATATAAGCACCCTGTGCTCTGTAAGTGTACATCTCATCTAATTTAGACTGCAGGTCAGCATACTCAAGTTTATCACATTCAGAAAACAACTCTGGAGGATTTTTATTTCAAACTTCAACAGCTCCCAATGGCTACAATATGAATCTAATACTAAATCTCTTCTCCAGTACTGCTCAGTCAATAATTTAATTTTCTTCTTAACATCTTCACAAAGGAGAAGATGTTTAGAAGAAGATGAGAAGATGTTGAGAATTGTTCAATTTCCAATAAGAAGAAGATGAGCTGAGATCAAGGGATACAGAAAGACAAATCCGAAGAGAGACAGCACTGTGATCTATCAGAGGTGTAGCATGTATGCTGACTGATTTACAACTGTTTGCTAGTTGTAAGAGAAAATGACCATTGGGATCACGTGTAGAATCTCACCGGCAAACTTATTTTCATAAATTGTGTCACCTGCTGATCGCTCTGAGCCTTGCGACATCCATACATCACTGCCCCACTGGGACCTCCAAAATGTAACATAACTTTTTAACATAAAGTGCCAGAAGTTTCCAAGTGCAAAGAGCAAAAAGAGCAATTAAACATAAATATCCTTCTTAAACTAAGAAAATGTTTAACAGGATAGAATTCATGAATTCTTTTGAAACTGATTTCTTTTATCTTGTCTGTAAAAAAAAAACTTTTGAGGTAATGTGGGATTACAAATTTATAAAATATTAAACTTAGTTTCCAATATAATAATATACATTTTGAGGTGATATGGCTGACATATCCAAGAAGATCAAATCAGGAAAATCAGGTGTTTGAGATGATTTTTTTAATGCTCTTCCTGATCAACTGGCTTTTTAAGCTCAAGGCACAGCTGTGCCGTTGTTTCTTTGATAATGTGAAGGTATGGGCGATACTGTCAGGCACCTCTGCGTTTGAATAACACTGTTATGTTGATGAGATCAAGGCTGATTCCTGTACTTCAATTGCATGCTATGGGTTAGATTGTCTCCAACTCTACTGTATGTATGCCTCCTTGAATGTATAAAAACTCCAGAGTATCATTGCTTTGGTTAGACTTGGATGACTGCAGCGACGCACAGCGAGTCCTCAATAAAGAGTAACTTCTGTATGAAAGATATCCAAATGTCTCCTGGTCTTCGCTTCTGAGTTTCCAACAGTAAAAACCAAATACTGCCCCACATTTCTAACAAATGTAGTCCAATAAGAAATAGAGCAAGGCTTGGAAGCAACCTACTTTAAAAATAGAAAACGAATTGATTGTGAAAAACTTATTTTACCACGTATTGTATCAGTTAGATTGACAGTGGGCAAATATTGAAGACACAGTAATCCATAAGCAGTTTGCATTACAAAGAAATTATCTTAACAATTGAGTTTTTAAACACTACTCATTATTTCTGAGTCAATAACATTTAATCCCCCTTCTTTATGTGTGAACTAAATCATTTTTGTTAATATAGTGATGCTTATTTTTCCAGATAGAGTTAAATAATGCAAAATGAGGTAAATGAGGTAAATAATAGTAAATGAGGTGGGATAGCTAAGGAGTCTGGATAAAAAAACCTTGAGAGTTAATCCATTTTAGTCAATAAAACTCTTTTAAAAATTGAGATAACACTTTGTAGCCAGTGATTGAGATTATTATAATATATATATATATATATATATATATATATATATATATATATATATATATATATATATATATATATATATATATATAAATATATATATTTTTTTGCTTTTAAAAGAGTTTTAACAAAATTCTCTCGGACAATTTGATTACCATCTCTAGTAATAGTTATCTCCAAGTATTTTACATTTTAGTTTTTTGTTTTTGTTTTGGTGTGTTATATAAATAGTCAGACGAAGCAGCAAGGCGACAAAATTTCGCCTCGAAAAGGACCCTAATGTGAAGCCCTATATTTTGCCTGCTAGAAATTAGGCGAATATTTGTGAAAACTTCTGACCAGCGCATTTTCTAAATATACATTTTAAAAATCAATATTGCTTTCTTAAGTGGTATAATATAATTGCTTTGGGAGACATAAATATTGAAAACATTTTAAACTACCTATTTACGCGACACAGCGCGGTCAGGACTCAGGACCTGAAAACATGGGCTCGAAGAAGCATCGTAGGAGCCGATCGCGTTCTCGCTCTCCAGAAAGTACTCGTAGATATGTCCGCTCGCGCTCGCCGGAGGACAGACACGGTCGGAACCGCTCTCCCGTGAAAGGTTCTCGCAGACGAGCGCGGTCTGAGAGCAGCGAAGGATCAGCAGGCCCGAGCCGACACCGAGGACCGGAGTCCGGCCGCTCCAGCGACTCTGACCGCGATCACCGAGACAGAAGAGCGCGATCACTGCGGAGATCCAGAGACACAGACAGGTGCTGAAAACCTCCAGAAACTAATAATTCAGCAATCCTGTAGGAGTTTCAGTTTATACAGTAAGAGGAGGTCCGAGGGAAAGACAAACTGTGAGTGCAGGGATATAACTTATAGTAACAAGAAACAACCAATAGCCCTTTTTAACATAATTGCCCAAATATTATATAGTAATTGTATTTCGTTTTAGAAATAAATTAATTTGTTTTTGTTTTTAACATAAACATGTTGTTAACATAATATATAATATTATATCAACAAAGAGTTACACTTGTACAATTATTTATATTTGCCTTCTGTTTGCTCTGTATTTGACTGATTTTACTAAATAAAAGTGACTACAATAACTTTAAAATTGATTTTAAATACAGTAGTACAATATAGTGTTATAGTATAGTAATACATTAAAAAAATGTAATAGGCAACACAGTGCAACTTTATTTATGAGGCACATTTCATACACAGTAGTAATTCAAGTGCTTTACAGAAAAAAATAGTTATTATAAAGGTTCATGAGAAACAAAAAAATGCGATAAAGTAAGAAGGAAAGAATAAATCATTAATAGTTGACGGCTCGTTTTTGCATGTTATCAATTATTTTATCAAACCCTAATACACTTATTAATTTGAATACACCTATTATAATTTGAGAAACACTAAATAGTTTATTTATTAATATTGTAGTTAATTATAACAACAAAATAAATATTTTTAGACATAATTATATATTTTTCCAAATTGTAAATTGAGCCTTTATATAAGAAACTACAAAGATGCCTTTGAAATTTCAGGATGGAGGTCATTTGCATCAGGGTGATTATATTTTGCGATCTGTGGCATCTTAAAGATTGAAAACTGCTGATTGTGAACATAACATTATTTTATTTCTTTGTTTAAGCTCTTCAGGTAATAGTCGCAATAATCAGAAGAAACATAAGACGAAGAAGAAACACAAGGATGAAAAGAGCAGCAGGAGGAGGAGTAGAAGCTCCTCACGTTCCAGCTCAGAGTCCAGCGTGGAGCGAAACAGAGGCAGAGATGACAGGAGCAGCGAGAGAGAGCGGAGGAGACGACAGAGCCGGAGCTCCAGCCGAGAGAGACGGAAGGAGAAAGACCGAGACGGGAGAAGGAAGAGCAGAGAGAGGGATCGAGACCGAAGCAGACGCACTGAATCCAGATCCTCGAGTTCCTCCAGCTCCTCTGCTGACTCTGATCAGGGAGACAAGACCACACAGGGGTGCTCCTCCACCAAAGAAGACAAGAAGAAGCAGAGGGAGATGATGAAGGCCCTGGAGACCCCCGAGGAGAAGAGAGCCAGACGTCTGGCCAAGAAAGAGGCCAAAGAGAGGAAGAAGAGGGAGAAGATGGGCTGGAGTGAAGAGTACATGGGCTACACCAACGCCGACAACCCGTTTGGAGACAACAACCTGCTCGGGACCTTCAAATGGCAGAAGGTGAGAGAGGTGTTATGGATAGCGGAGGACAAATATGTGTGTTGATATTGCAGATGTTTCACTGAAAGTCTGATTGGGACTTGTGTTAACAGAAATAGACTTCAACTACTGTGTGTGTTTGTGTGATTCTCAGGCTCTGCAGAAGAAAGGCATCGGGCATTTGTCCGAAAAAAATCTGAAGGAGAGAAATAAACACATCCAACAGGAAAACCGCAGAGAACTACAAAAGGTACTAAACATTTTTGAATGATTTCATTTAAGTGGAATTTGAAATCTAACTAAGAATTACTAAAGAAAAAAAAAAAAGTTAAAAAACTAACTATTTTGCTTATGTATCAAGTTTATTTTTCCTCAAATCAGTTCCAAAATAAAAATCCCTGTTATATTGTTTAAATGTTAAAGGGATAGTTAACCCAAAAATCTAAATTATGTCATATGTCAAAAACTGATTGGCACATGTACCGGTAATCACTTTTTAGCAAGTGTAAAACTGCATTTTATGGGCCATTTAAAGGTATTTGAACAAGTAAAAAGGACCGCATGAGTGATAATCTGTCAAATCTATCCCTCAAATGCAATCAAGTTATTTTGAGGCAGAAAGAACAGTTCACTCAATCAGTAGAGTCTTTTCACTTTTAGGTGATCCTCTGTCGACATGCTCCTCAGCAAACGTTAGTCTAGCCTTTAATGTTGCAGCCAAATTGCATTTGGGAAATGAACTAAAGTGAATTAAACTGAAGTGAATTAAAAGTGTGAGATGTGTGTGTTCAGGTGAAGCAGCTGCGTCTGGAGCGAGAGCGGGAGAAGTCCATGCGTGAGCAGGAGCTGGAGATGCTGCAGAGAGAGAAAGAGGCCGAACATTTCAAAACATGGGCGGAACAGGAGGACAACTTTCACCTGCAGCAGGCCAAACTGAGGTCACACTCTTCAGACGTGTAGTAATCATGCTTGTGATTGGTCTATTTGTAATGTGGTTCTGTGATGTGATGCAGGTCTAAGATCCGGATCCGTGACGGCCGAGCGAAGCCCATCGACCTGCTGGCTAAATACATCAGCGCTGAAGACGATGATCTGTCGGTGGAGATGCATGAACCGTACACCTTCCTCAACGGACTCACCGCCACAGACATGGACGACCTGCTGGAGGACATCAAGGTGTGTGAGGACAAGAGAGATTTAACACGCGATTGGGCCGCCAGTTTAGACATTTTTACACAAAATAAAATTTAAATCTGGATGTGTGTTTCTCATTGTAGGTGTACATGGAGCTGGAACAGGGCAAGAATGTGGATTTCTGGAGGGATATGACCACCATTACTGAAGATGAAATCAGCAAATTGCGCAAACTGGAGGCATCAGGCAAAGGACCAGGTGATGTGATGACCCGCACTATAACATTTGTCACCTGTAGAGTTTACAGTTGATTCATTTTAGAGTAAATATTAAATGTCTAATTCATTTGAGTTATTTTAAGTTATGCTATTATTAAATCAAGTTTTTAAAGATTATATATACAGTGCTAAACATTTTAGATAATTTGGTTAAAGAAATCAAATCAGTAGCTATTTTCAAAATAGATGCATTAAATTGACAAAATAAATGCAATAAATACATTTATAATCTCACATAAGATTTCTTTTCAAATAAATGCTGTTCTTTCAAACTTTCTACTGATCAAAGAATCCTGAAAAAAAGATAATTTTCAACAAAAATATTAAGCAGGAAGACTTTATTTTTTAAGCAGCAAATAATAATAATGGTATAATAAATTATTTCTGAAGATCACGTGACACTTAAGACTGGAGTAATGATCCTAAAAATTCAGCTTTGCATCACAGGAATAAATAATATTTTACAATATATTCACATAGAAACATTTATTTTAAATTGTGTTAAACAATATTACTTTTTACTTGCCTTGGTGAGCATGGGAGACTTTTTAACTAGCGTATTTTTTATTATTACTATACAGCAGTTTAATTATTATTTTTAGATTCAGGAAACAATGCAAATGAAATGTAAATGTAATCTCTGAAAATGTTACATAGGGGATATATGAATATTATGCAACTCTTATGCATTATGCTGTTCAGCATATTTAAAGAAAGTCTGCACTACCCCTAATCCGTGTCTGTTTTCGGTGTCATGTCAGGTGACCGTCGTGAGGGCATAAACACATCCGTTAGCACAGACGTGCAGAGCGTGTTTAAAGGGAAGACGTACAGTCAGCTTCAGGCTCTCTATATGAACATCGAGAATAAGATCCAGTCCGGAGGCTCCAACCTGGACGTCGGCTACTGGGAGAGTCTCCTGCAGCAGGTGCGGGTCTACATGGCACGAGCCAGGTGCGTATCAGACTAGAACAGTAACTGAGGATTTAAGAGTCCAGTGACATCTTACCTCATGAGTCTGTGTGTGTTTGTGAAGGCTGAGAGAACGGCATCAGGACGTCCTGCGGCAGAAGCTTTATAAACTCAAACAGGAACAAGGTGTGGAGAGTGAACCACTTTTCCCCATCATCAAAGAAGAGCCAGAGAATGAGCGGCCCATGTGAGTGATTTCACTTCCACCTGAACACTCAGACTGAGGAATGGTTTTTATTGATTGATTTATTGATTTATTTATAACTGTAAATAACTATATTTCCAATATGGAAAAAAGTTTAACTGCACACAATCTAAATCAAATGACTAACGTTATTCTTGAAATGTATCTAAAATATTATTAAAATAATAATAACCTTATCCACTCTGAATCTAAATGATGATTATATGGCCGATAAATGCTACATTACTATATTTCTGATAGAAATTTAACTGAGCACAACCTTAAACGCAACTTAGTGTTTGTTTTTGTTAGTGAAATGAAAATAGTTGCATTCTGGGTACTGTTTTTTTTTCAAGCATGCATAAACAATAACATACTTCCTACAAAAAAGTAATGGTAATATGTCAGTGATTCCATAGTTATAGGAAATTTGCAAATATCAGGGAACATTTTATTGTAGTTTTTTTAATATATTACAATTCTTAAAATATTTTTGTATGTATTTAGGGCTGTAAAAACAATGGAAACTGCACTAGAAAATATATAATATTTCAAAATGACCTTATCCCAAGTGACTTGATTCAATTAAATCCATTGCATTTGAAACATACCTAACTTGTGTTTTGTCCATTTTGTTTCCCAGTAGCCCTACAGCGGCGGAGTCTGCAGATGAGGAGCCGGGCAGCTCTCAGCAAGGTGACGGTAGAGACAGACGGACCAGGAGGCTGGATGAAGAAGAGGGGGAGCGGTCTGGAGAAGAGAAGAGAAAGGGAGGAGAGGAGGAGGGAGAGAAAGATGAAGCACCGGAGGCCGTGTTAACAGAGGAGGATCTGATCCAGCAGAGTCAGGCGGAGTACGACTCTGGCCGCTACAGTCCCACCCTCCTGCAGCCCTCAGAGCTACCGCTGGACACACACACCATCAACGTGGAGGAGGACCTGCAGAGACTCGTGCTGGCCCGGACACAGCTGCAGGTGACTGGTGCGTATCGCTCCACTTCTGCTTATATCATGGTCAAAATACACACACACACACACACACACACACACACTACACAAGACACAAGATTTCAGTAATAGAAGTGCAGCTGGAAGAAAGGTAAAATATGAACTTGGAAAGTTGCAAATAGTGTGCACTTTCGTTGTTTGAAATTATAATTTATAGAAAGATTTAATTTTTTTTAAAATACCACCCTGTTCCATCTTTCTAATCCATTTTCTACTTTTTCTGCATTATGTACCAAAAAAGGGCAATAAATGTAAATTATTTTACATATGGGTGCAGAAAAGGCAAAAATAGAATGTAATTTCAACATTGTCCAGAGGGAGGCACATTGCATTCATTTTTTCTTTCCCTTTTGTAACTCACCATCCGGTATCAAGGAGATGAAAGTGCAGGAAATAGACTCAGGCATGCATTTATATTCACCTAAAAGTTAAAAGAGTTTGTGTATGAAGAGTTCAGATGCAAAAGCCTCCAAGTGCCATCTGAAATTTTCATCTAAAATTAGGATTTTTATCAAGCTCCTCTGCTTAGGTTGAGTCATTTTACTTTAATTTTACTTTAATAACTGAACATAAATATAGGAGCCTGATCAAAATCCTATTTTAGATGAAAAATTCAGATGGCCCTTAAGAGGCTTTTGCATCTGAATTCTTCGTATAGAAAAATATATAGAGAAAAAACTGCAGAAATAAAGGACATTGATTCAAGAAGGCATTGAAATTCACCTTAAAACAAGCTTTAATGCTTCCATTCTAATAGACTGATGGTTACAAAAGAACCGGAGATATTTTCAGGTTCCAATCTAAAGTTGTGAATTGAATATTTTTATATTTGCGAATAAAGCACTCTTCCCATTCCATGCAATGTGATTGGTTCATTGGTTACTCCAGTTATGCAATCACATAATCTGGCAAAATCAAATTTTTTGTTTGCGTATCAGGTAGTTTATGCATTACAATTTTAATACATGGATGGAATACCAAGTTGTAAAAAATGCGGCAAAGTTAATAACATGGTCAACGTTTCGTAGACCTGTAATTATAAAACCAAATGATCAACATCATCTCAACCAGTAGGAAATAAAGAGTTCAGTAATCTTTAAGTATGTCACTGTAAAGATTCTTTATTGTTAGGATCATAAAACTATGCTAATGCTAACTTGTATTGTCTTTGAACAGGCGATGCAAATGAAAGCGCTGAAGATGCATTCGTGCGTCGCGCTAAAGAGGGCATGAGTGGCGACGAGGCCCAGTTCAGCGTTGAAATGCCTTTGACTGGAAAAATGTACCTGTGGGCCGACAAAATACCGTCCACGTAAGCCCCGCTTCTTCAACCGCGTCCACACCGGCTTCGAGTGGAACAAGTACAATCAGACGCATTACGACTTCGACAACCCACCCGCCCAAGATCGTCCAGGGCTACAAGTTCAACATCTTCTACCCCGATCTCATCGACAAGCGCTCGACTCCGCAGTACTTCCTCGAGCCCTGTCCCGACAATAAAGACTTTGGAATGTTTGCGCTTCCACGCCGGACCGCCGTACGAAGACATCGCATTTAAGATCGTGAACCGTGAATGGGAGTATTCCCATCGCCATGGTTTCCGCTGCCAGTTCGCCAATGGAATCTTTCAGCTGTGGTTTCCACTTTAAACGTTACAGATACCGACGATGAAGACGACGAGGTTGAGATTTATTAGCGAAGTGTTGATTATCGGGGACCACTGAACGTTCATCTTCAAATGCTTTAAAGTTGTTGTAAATCTAGAAAAGGTAGTACAATCTCTGTTTATCGATTCCATTAGCTTCTTCCGTTAGTGGGGAGAACAGGTTTTTTAACGGAATGGAACTTTTCCTTGTTGAAAATCCGGTTTTGTAAATTTTCTGATTTGCAAGCACTTCGCTTGTATTTGATTCCTTTTAGTTTTTTTAACGGTGTCCATTTGTTGAACTTAAACGCTATTCTTGTTACTATGTTTTGAGGTGATACATTAAAGATTTACTCATTTTTAATTGTTTCTCATTGTCATTTGTGCTATTTAGAAAAAAAAAAAAACTTTACACCTTGACATTTAATTTGTTGTTCATTGGAAAAAGCTGTTTACAAAGAGAAATTTTTTACAGTATTTTATTTACATGGCATTACAGTTAAAATTGAGTTTCTGCAGTACATTCATATACAAACACTTCACATAAGATGCACTTTGAAACTGAGTCTGAGATGCAGTCACTTGACACTTGTCTTGGGGCATCCTGGAGATACAGGAAGCTCATTCCTGTCGTGTGGACCTCAGGGCTCACAGTTTTTTTTTTTTTTAAACCAGTCCACCTGGAAACAAAACTGTTTACAGGATGCAACATCATAAAACGATAACTTCTGAGCATGTACTATTTGCTGGTTTTGTGTCAAGAGTTTGTCTGTGGCAAAAGTTTGTTTTTGTAGCCTAAAATTAAACTTAACAATACATTTTTAACAAGTATTTTTGGGACATTTACCCAATGCACGATATCTATAACTAAAGTTGTAATAATCCTTCTTAATTGTAAACTAATTCTAAAAGAAAGGAAGTCACACCAGAGAGGAATGATATTGCTGGAATCTGAATTTAACGAGTGAGCTCAAAATATTAATATTAAACAGAATATTAGCGCCTATTGCTGTGCATGGTTATTATGGTTCTAGTTATCGTTCATGGAGTGAATGTGACTTTAGGCTTAATGTGGTGTAATTCATTTCAAAGACTCATTTCCTGTGTAAGTGGGCAACAATTGTGGTCTTTGCATTGAACCATTTGCCTACTTTGATGAGAAGTATGTTCTTGTTTCCTGAATTTTGTCACATAGAGCTTTTTCATAAACAGATAAAAACACGAATGTGCACTGTAAAACTGCAATTTATCATGTTAATTTAACATAAACTTCTAAAT
>NC_039269.1:7638330-7776708 GCF_003368295.1 Carassius auratus | reverse complement strand
GCTGCAAGTTTGCACATCCCGCCAAGAGCTGCCAGGTGGAGAACGGGAGAGTCATCGCGTGCTTTGACTCACTGAAGGTAAGAAACACCTCAGACTTGAACGTTACTGCCCTGCAGGTAGTTCGGGTGTATAGATTTATGCCAACAAAATTCATTTCAATTTCTGGCTGAAATCGTTCTTGTCTGATCTTTCTTAAGTGAGTATGTCCACTTTTGGTCAAATTATTATTATTATTATTATTAATAATAAAGATTTTTGTATTATTGTTTTATTTGTATTATATATGGAAAAGACAGGGAAATATAAGGAAAGGCCGGACTAATTTGTCATCGCCTGCATTAGTATGCCCACTTTTGGTCAAATTATTATATTCATAATTTTATTTTTATTATGTATTTTAATTTAATTTTTCTTATTTTCATCTCTACATTTTTTATTTTTTTTATTGGTTGCTCTTATTTTTGACACATTATTTTTACATGTATTATTTTCTATATGTCTGTGTGTGTGTTTTATTTCTGACCTTTTATTATTTTATTTTTAATGTCTTATTATTGTTTATGTTTTGTTATTGTTATTTATTTACCATTGTTGACACATTCTTTTTATGGCTATGGTGGTTGAGAAAGGACAGAAAAGGCAGAGCGGGAAGAAAGTAAAAATTAAAGATGTTGCCCACATGGACAGGATTAAAGGGTTACTCCACCCCAAAATGAAAATGTTGTCATTAATCACTTAGCCCTGTCGTCTCCAAACCCGTTTAAGCTTAGTTTGTTTTTGGAACACAATTTAAGATAATTTTGGATGAAATCTGGGGGGCTTGTGACTGTCCCATAGACTGCCAAAAAGTATTCTCATTGCTACATAACATTACAGTTGAACCACTGATGGCAGATGGACTGTTCTGATTGATGTCTTCATACTTTTCTGGACGTTGACGGTGTCATTTACTTGGCAGTTAATGGGACAGTCATAAGCCTCCCTGTTTTCATCCAAATATCTTAAATTTGTGTTCCAAAGAAGAACTGAGCTTTTACGGGTTTGGAATGACATGGGGTAAGTGATTGACAACATTTTCATTTTTGGGTGGAGTAACCCTTTAATGTGTCAAATCATGTGAGCCAACTACTAGGCCTCAAACAATTTTTTGTGTTAGAGAATGGTTCCCTTTAATGCAAATGGTTCAGACTTATTCATTCATTAATTATAGAAATTTTATTATATATAATGATATTTATTTACCAGGTTTTACTAGTTTACTCATTTTACTAGTCAAATAGCACTTTTATCAACATGAAAATAAGCAAGATTAGTTTCCATATTATCTGGCTGTATAAATGGCCTCGGTGTTTTACCTCAGAATGACACAGCACAGGCTTTAGCCATAAATTTCCTTCTTCCTACTTACTTTGGATGTTAACATGAGCATTCCACACTATATAAAAATGTAAATCAACTGCATTGTAAAGTGGCAGGGACATTTATGTGGGAATTTCTTTTTACAATTGTAGTAGTCTAGACCACAATTCCGTATGGGAAGAAAGTATTGGATTGGAGGCAACATACTAGCATTGTTGTCATGATTGTTATTGAAAACTGATGATCACTGCCAGCAAAAAGAATAAGACTCGACCTTTATTATGATAGGAAATCCTTAATGTTCTGCATAGAAAAGTTCCTGCAAACTCTTAAAGTTGTGATACATTTCAACAATGTTCAAATCCAAGTTTCTCACAGAAGACGACTAAACATAAACTGATTTATTCTGTGCTTTGCTGCCTTGTAATAAACACACTGAATCTCTGATGGTTTGGACAAGACCGGCCTGAGGTCTCAGCTCTTTTCTGCAGCTTTGGTTCAGTTCCTCATTTGGTCGAGTCAAAGAGACACTCGGAAACCAACCAGAACCCGAGCCTGCATGAGTAAGAGGACATTCAGCTCTCAAAACTGAAGGTTCTGGTGATTTGCCGTTCAACGATAATGTGTTTCATTTAATGTTGATAATTATATAGCTATATTGTTTTTTTAAACCCTTCGACTGTTCAGCACAAAACCACTGGTGATAATACAAATCCAAAAATATGAGCTCATATATACAGAGAGAGGCCGCTCGCAGAAGCTAATGCGTGTGTTTCTGTCATTCCCGTTTTCCCCGTCCTGAGGTCTGCTCTCTTCAGATCCAAATCCTTTATGAATGAACAGCCTGGATACCAGCCAGTACTCCACAGAGATCTGATCCTCCTCCATGATCCCTCTGCTTTTCCCTCTAAATAACCACCAAAAACCAACAATCCATCAGTGAGGACCCCAAGACTGGCCCTCTCAGAAAGAGAAGGTCTGTTATGCCTAGCAGAAGAAAACTAGGGTCCTGCCATTTAGATACATGAATTGGTTTGGTGGTTTTACTAGAGGGATAACAGATATTTTATTAGATGGACACTTGTTCATTTATCTCTTTATTATTTCATATGAAAGTCACAATGTTCTGACGATAAATTATAAACACTGCTAATGTGAATTTGATAAGTGTTGCTATTTTTTTTTTAATTATTAGCTTGTAATATGTTTAAGTGATTAACAATTAGTATTTTATATTTTATAATTAGCATCATATTTTATATAAAGTAAAACAAGCATCTTAAAACATTTCTTATATAACCTATAACTTATTTAAAAGAAATAAATGTAAAACAAACAAATATTTATAAATGATCAAAAGTTTTTTTCACTTATTTTTTATTTTATTTTTTCTGAAGAAGATGTGAGCTGGACATTTCTGCAGTTGCTAAGTTGTTTACAACATTTTAGAGTGTTGTTAAGGTGTGCTGGGTGGTTGCTAGGGTATTGCTAGTTGGTTGCTAGGTTGTTAATATGGGTGTTTTCCTTTATCTATGGTTTTCCCCTTTTTTATCTTCCATCAAAGACACACTTTTCCTCATTAATCCACATAATCTGATGTATCATTCATGTTCATAGCACAAATGAAATGAGTTTTGAAAACCATCTAATCCAACACATGAGCTATAATAATAGTGATTTGTCTTAGCATGCATGTCTAAAAGGTTTTTCCAGTTTACGCCTTATGCTTTGATAAATGAATTATGGCCTATGTCACATCTGTCCAGAAGGAGCTCCTGTGAAGTTCCACTAATCCATTATTCTGGTTCACGTCGTCCAGTGTTTGGCTTAGTGTGGGAGTTACTAAATTATTCATAAAACTAAATATATTTAAATATTAAAAAGACCACATGTGCTGAATTATTAAAATGTTTAAATTTGCTGAAATATTTAAAACGTCAGTTATGAGTTTATTAGGTGTTCAGTTTTATCACCAGGAGCTTTGCAAACAACTCCACGTACTCTAAGTGTGTGTGTGTGTGTGTGTGTGTGTGTGTGTGTGTGTGTGTGTGTGCGCGCGCATGACCACTTCCTTCCAGAGCAGTAGGGAATGCCACTTTGTAATTTTCCATCTATTTTTACACGGCAGGAGAAAAGCAAATACACACACAGACACTGGCAGGGGGGGTTCAAGTAAAATCTCAGGTCTGCTGGGAAACCTTGGCAATGTTTCAGATGTTCCCCTCCACAGACACACACTCACTCATTCACACATACATACACACAGAGACATTTGTTTATGTTGGACACATGCAGTAGTCGAGACCCTTTCCAAAATATACAGCATTTACAAAAACCCACTATAGGTTGAAAATAATAGCATGCATGTTTTTATCCAATCATATTAGAATAGATTCGATTTTTTTTTCTCTTATGCTCACCAAGACTGCATTTATCATCAAAAATACATTCATTTTGTTAAATATTGTTACAATTTAAACAAAGTGTTTTCTGTTTTAATAAATTTGAAATCTAATTAAAAAAAAATTTAATTTAAGAAATTAGATTTCAAATACGTGATGACAAATCAGGATTTTATGAAAACTTCTGTATAATGTTTTTGTGGAATCCAATATACATAGTTTCAGGATTCTTTGATAACTATAAAGTTCAGAAGAACAGTGTTATTGTTTTTCACTAGAAACCTTTGTAACATTTATAAATGTCTTCGCTGTTGCTTTTGATCTTTTTAATGCTGTCTTGCTGAATAAAAGTATTAATGGTTTATATATTAAATATAATAAACATTAATTTGTTGCCCTTTTGTTTTGAACCTAATAAATGCAAACTAAAGGACAAGAACATTTGTTACTACACAGCTCTGGTAGAGCCACAGTACAGTTCACAGGAAGAGTGAAAAACAGATGAACTCTGAACACGTGTTTTGCGTCAGACGACTTGAGTCATATGAGAAGATCTACTGTGAATAAATGCCACTGAGAGTCGTGAATCTAGTGCCTCATGTGCTTGTGTGCGTCTCAGAGAGCAAGAGAGGTAAAGATCTAAAGAAATTGTTTCAGTGCAGATGTGGACAGAAGAACATTGTCTAGTGTGTGTGTGTGTGTGTGTGTGACAGCTCTTTTGGCCATGTTGAATCGTGCTGGCTGGATGAAAAGCACACTGTGAGGCTGCTGACGCTGACTGCCATGGGCCAAAGTCCACACGAACACACACACACACACACACACACACACACACACACAGCTCAGCTTTATCTATCACCGTTCCATCTGACAGAATGATAGATCTGTTATCTCTGCCTGTATAAATATTGCCAGACTGACAGAGAAAAAGAGCGAATGTGACAACAAAGTAAATAAAACCAACAGAAAAGAAGTGCTTTAATATGAAGGAAAAAGGAGCCTGTAAAAAATAACAGTGATTTTCAGAGAGAGAGAGAGAGAGAGAGAGGAATGGCTATGGATTTGGTGCTGTTTTACACTTGCTCCGAGCGAAATGGAAGATCATAGAGTGGAAAAGTGGCTGGTGAGTGAAGCTGATGTGGGTGAGAGATGTTAGAGCCGGCTGGCCAGTTTCCTCATCTCTTAACGAGAAACAGACAAGCCATATGGCTCACAGAGCCAAGATGGCCACTGCACAGGTTTTGGCGGGAACAGAGAAACAGGAAGATCTAACTGTGGGTCAAAACGGGCCATATATGTGCATCTTCATCCATGAAAACACCTCGTTGTGAGGCCAAAAACATGTGACTTTATGTAAATGTGTGGTATGCATTTGAAACTTTGAAGTGGAAAAAAGTTTTTGTCATGTTTAATGTCGTCATTTCCGCTTTGAGCCCATTTTTTAGAAGAGAAAAAATCTTTACAGACTTTTGACGGATGTTAATGTAGGTCCCATTTTACACGTTAAATCTGTTTCATGTAGTGGTTTTATGTATGTCACTGCTTTATGAGGGCAGCTCTCAGCTTAACGATTAGAGCAGACCGTGGATGGCCTTCTTTTAGATGATATAATTAGAACAGGTATCACATGACCAGGCATCTAAAACACCCTGGTGCAGACAAACACACACACACTCATCCAAAAACACCACACAAATAAGCATCTAGGCTTTCAACAGTGCATTTACATATCATGCAAATCATTTGACTGAATATAGTCAAATATGCATTCCCTTCCCAGCAGCCCTCAGGAGCTCAAATCCGACAAGACAGAGGTGAAGTGGAGATCAACCAGTAGTAGGGAGGACCGGTACTCCCGTTTAACACTTATCTCTCCATTTTGGCTTGAGTTAGTGCAATTTTGCAACGTACCAGAGGGGTCTTCTCAGATTAATGCCGCTGTTTGCTGGTACACAACCGCACTTCAATTGAATTCTGGTTTATTTGTTGCCTACAGACTACATTTAGTCTAATGAACTGAATTACATAAGGGCAGATTTATTTATTGTGATGATTATCATTAATAAATGTAATTAATTTAGTTTGCAGGTTTGACATGTGCAACATAAAATTTAAGAATTATTTTCAGCTATTTGAATTAACATATCTAATGTAATGTAACTTAGATTTTAAAAGGTACAATATGTAAGATTTTTGTAATAAAATATCCAAAAACCACTTGCACAGTGTTATAGATTTCATACAGCTGTGCACGTTATCTTTAAAGTCACCAAAGATTTGTAAATCCAGAGAAATTCCAGTTTTTAAATAATGGATTGTGCCTGGTCATAGTCGCCTATCAATGACACGGTATCCGCGCTATCCTCGGTTTATGCTTATGAATTCTACATCAATGTTTGTGGAGAAATGCGGAAGTGTAAGTTATACCACATGCAGCACGCCACTGTTGTGCCTTTACGTCATCATGGGTCACGATTACACTTTGGTAAGTATGGAAAATTAAAAAAATGTAGACATACACCAACTGAGGCGAGAAGGCATTGGGACAAACACAGAAATAAATAGAATAAATATCGGCGTAGCATTTCCAAAATGGAGAGAACTTCGCGAAAACCTTGGACTGGACAGAGACTACGCTCGTGTGTGTTTTTATAGACAGGTAAGCAAATATCATCCGTGAAAATTATTTGTCAAAACGGCATCTCCCATCGTTCCAGGCCCCGTCATCGAGATTTGGCTTTGTTATTGTTTTGAAAATGTGATCTCTAACGGCGAAAACTTACATGTTGTACCTTTAAGTAAAAAGAAAATGGATTCTAACTAAAATTATATACATTATTATGACTATGGGAAAATATAGGTATCCTACATTATTACCCACAAAATACACTACTATTCGAATGTTTGGGAGCATTACGTTTAAAGAAATTATTATTTTTAATCAGCATGAATGCAATTTTTTTAACAAAAAAGATGGTGCAATTTTTTGAATGTAACCAAATATGTAAATAAATGTGATTCTTTCAGTATTTTCAACACTGATAATGATAATAATAATAATAATAATAATAAATGTTTCTTGAGAACTAAATCAACATATTGGAATGTCACATGATCTCTTTTTTTATGTGTAATTTTGTGCCAGTAGCATCACAAAACTTGTTAAAATAATTATTGTTGTCAAACAGGTTTCCTGAACATTTCACCATTAGCTACAAAAAAACAACTCCCTTCAGCTTTAAACCTGGACTTATTTAGCTGTAAGGACCTTTCAGGTTTGCCTTAGCATTCATCCATCAAGCATGAACATGCCCTGCCCTTAAAAACTGATCCTTGTCCAAAGAAAAGACAGACAGAACAAGGCATAACATGAGGACTTCAGAAGAATTAAGTTTCAAAGGCTTAATGCTGAGAAGAGAGGTCATTTGTGATTTCAGTGGTGAGGTGTGGAAGCCTGAATCTCTGGTGAATGCTACTGTGTACAGTGATGTCACTTGACATTAACGTGACTTTATGACATTTTTTGACAAAAAGCAGATGTTAATTGCATTTTAAGTGCTTTGCATTATGTATGACTATACCAGCTTTAAAACTGCAGTCTGCAAGCCCATTAGCAAAGATTTCTCACAGCTAATGGACATAATCTTTGGAGCAAGAGTTCTTGGTTTTTTTTTTCTAGATGGTTTTTTACACATTTTTTTCCCTTTAAATGAAGGCAGCTGTGATTATATAGCAGACACATGGCTAAATGTTCCTGTCTGCTCTCTTTTCAAATTGACTCAACGCCTATGATTATTTCTGTATACATTCAATGTGTTCTCTCCCACAAGCTTGATACACCTAAAAGAAATGACAGACAACGACGGTTTAATATTTTAATGGATGCCAGCCCATTTCTGTGCAATTACCTTATGTTTTGTTGGTAACTGGACCTCGTTTGATTTGAAGTCTCATTAGTGTTATTATTGTTTATTAGGACTAAATCTAAAAATATAAAATACAAATTAGAAATGTTGCCCTGGCAAATAACTGAGGTATAAGTTGAAATTCAAAAATAGCTCAAATAAAATAAATTATAAAAAATACAAACTTTTAAAATAAAAATGATAAAAAGTTGCCCTGGCAGCTAACTGAAATAAGTTAAAATAATAAAATACTTAATAAAAGGACAATTCTTTTTAAAATAATAATAATTAAAGCTATTAGAAATGTAAAAAATAAATACATGAAAAAGCACATAAAATTACTAAAACGTACTCAAATTAAAATGAACTGAAAATATAACAATTTAAAGGCATTACAAAATATGAATAAGTACTATAATAGTAAATAATGCTAAAATATCAGTGTAATTTATTCCCAAGAAAGTTCTCCCAAGAAACTTTATGGAAGACTTGATACTGAAACAAAAATCTAGCCCTAAGCTTAGAGCGAGCAACCACTGAGCAATGTTTATAGGAGCTGATCTACTGCGTCTGAAGACCTCAGCGCTTTGGAATACAGCTCCAGTGCTCAGCCAAACTCTGTCAGCTTCTACAGAAGTCTTCATGGCGGCCGGGTCAATCATGTTGCACACACTCACAGCTTTAAAGAGCCCGTCATCTCTTTGACCCTGTATCAACTCCAGTGTGTTTGTGTGTGTGCTCAATCTGTCTGTATATGGCTATTTTTGACACCAAGTTACATTCCAAAGTCTGAGACCCTGAGGGTCTTTTTAGTTATGTGTGACTCGCTCTGTTTACATTTTGTTAGTGGCAAGCACAACCCTCACATCAGCGTTTCACTACACTAAACACCTATTAAAACCCAAAGCTAAACATATCTGCTACTGTGCTGAACTCTAAAGGCACTTTATTGTTCTGAGACACTAATATAAGGCTCCAGCTGTTAGATTACTCAGTCATGAAGTTAATGAGAACTCTTTAATATCTCAATTGTTTCTCCCAGGCAGCAAACAGGTTTAGTGCAGGGTTGATGTTGTTTGTTTGTTTTTTAGGTAGTGTATGAAAAGTAGTAATTATGTCTCAAACTTGCTCAGATTTGGCATGATTCCAAATTCTGAGATTTCAACATGGACTCAAAAATGTCTTATAAGCTTCTTACAGAATCTAATTATATGGACTGTGCTACACTAATAACTCTGATTTCTCACTTTGTCTCTTTTTTATTATTAGATAGATAGATGGATAGATAGATCACTGAGTGGTCCTGTGAGTGTGGTAGCATTCAACAAATGTGATCCAACTCAACAAGCAGTGGAGAACAGGACTGAAGCAGTCTCACCATGTATGGAAACAGCAGCGAATGCCCTACAGCAGCCCAACCACTGTTAGTAACACACTCATGGAATGTACACTCACAGAAAACACAGACACACTGGGCATTCATTACAGAATAAATGGCTGTTTGAAAGCATAAACATGAGCGCAGTAAATCCACAGAGGACGTTTTCATTTCTGGATCACGCCATAGATACAAGCCAGCACTGGGATCTAACACACACGCACACAAAGCTTGAACCTGACCAGAAGACTGAGAAAAATGTGTATCTGACATACTGTCCCAATGTGTCTTTATAACAAAATCATTCAATTCCTGCTCCCTCCTTTTCTCTCCTTTTTTTTTTTTTGCATTATTAAAATATTTACACTAAAGAGTACTAGTGCATACTATTGCACTACTTAAATAAAGTTTCCTCAACTGCAATGCACTCTGGGAGTCATGTGCACTGGAGGACATGCATATGAGTGTTAAACCAAAATTGGGCCCTGGAAGAGTTAGATAGGCCTCTTATCAGGAACAGCTTGACCCTGACCTACTTCAGTGTTTGTATGTGTGTGTGTGTGTGTGTGTGTGTGCTGGTTACCCAGCTCTATGTGTCGCTGTGAGAGAGTGAGTTCATCTCTACGTGACTCAGCTCGTAGTGGACTCTGCACTTCCTGTAGAGCTGAACAGGCTGAGTCATCAAAGCTCTTACTGATAGGAAAGACACCATCAACCTCGACGTATCAGTCGAAATGCATTATTCATTAGCGCAGGGATCACAACACACACCATATCACATTAGCAGACAAGTTTATGTTTGTGCACATTTTATGTGCATTTTGTGTTTGTGAGGTATCGCATTAAGGTGAAATGCATATAATTACAGACATTTGTGAGGTTGTGTTTCGAAAAACACACTGATAAGCGATGGTGAAGATGTGACTAGCCCTCTGCAGACTGTTTGCACAAACCTTGTGTCTGTCGTGGTCATGGTATCCTAGCAACAGAGCCCTCTAAGCCCAGCTCATTCTGATGTGTATTTATGAAAAAGGATCGAAAACACACTGAATTCAGTTATCAAAGCCCTGGAATAATGATGAAAGAAGTCAGTTGTTGAAACATTTTTTTTATGTTTATGAATCTGATAATATACGCCTGTAAAAAGTATATATATATATATATATGTAGTTACTGATTATACAGCTGCTCTTCATTTTGATTGGTCAGTCGCTGCATTCTGCAGTAAATGTTTTTTATAATATAACCTAACACTAAATATAACATGTCTGTTAAACGTTATATTTGAGTCGTTTTTTTCTTCTAGTTTTACATCTCTCGTGTCGTGTGGCTGTATAAAATCATTTCAAATCTATATTTCATTAGTTTATTTACTAAGAAGACACAGGGTAATATATTGTCATCTGGTCATTGTCCCAAAATAAACCCCTTCGGAGTGAAACAGGATCTCTGTGGTAGTTTAGTTTGCAGTCTCATAGGAGCTATGATTGAAATGCAATACTGTTTATTGCATTCTTAGCCGTTTATTCTGTCTAATATCTGTTTATATTAAAATAGTATGTGAAATGGTAAGCGGTATCCAATAATAAACATGATAAATGTTGATATGATTCTCACTATGAACTCACTTTGTTGCATATTTTGTCCAGAAAGTGAATGAAAATGGATCAAATCGTAAATAAATTTTTAGTCCAAATTTGTGTAAAAATCTGTGACGACTTTTGACGATCTGATCAAATGAATATAAAAATTTAAATTTAGCTCCATTCCATTTACATATTTTTATTTTGTATATATTAAACCCTTTTATGTTCCATCTCTAATAATAATAGCTATAAAAAGTGTTGAGAGTGCAGACCACAGCTGAATTTGAGAAGTTATCAGTGGGAGAGCCCTGCACAGGACCTGAATGAGATCACCCTGACTTTGAGGGTGAAGGAGGGAGGGTGGGATAATCCCATGGAGACTGTACGGATAATCCCGGGATTATAATCCTAATCCTGTGTCACACTGGACAGCTCACATTGCTGCTAATCGGCTGTAGCGCCCTAAATCCATTGTGAACACTCTTAATCCTGTTACTGAGATCCATGTAATTCTTATGCTGATAAGATAATCATACAGAGAGTCAGTTATAGCCAGTTATAGCCTACATGTGAGCCAGCCTGTGATGTTCATGTCTGACTGAGAGTATAAAAATGCTTTTGTAAGATACGCTTCCACAAACCTGTTTTAGGTTTAGGGACCGAAAATATTATTATCTCAATGGACGTCAGTGGAAAAAGTCCCCCATCATGATAGACAAACAAACATCTGTGACTGGAAGTACACATATCCGACTGACATTAATTACTGCAGACAGCTCCGTGACCTTTGACCCCACCCTTTCACTCCGGATGAGCCAGGCGTGTGGTCGCATGAGAAATGTGTAAGTAAATCTCGACAGGCGTGAGACAAGGACAACAAACGTGCACCGTGAGAACCTTGGCGGTGTCAGAGGGGGGTGTGCAGCGAGAAAGAGGCTAAGAAACTGTTAACGAGAAAAGAGTTGGCACCGGCAGCCAACATGACAGCTGACCAAGATCTGACTCTCTCTCTGCTTCTCTCTTTCCCCGTCAACCACAAAACTGCAGTCACAGATGAAGCAATAGATGAACAAAAAAAAAACTACACTTTTCTAAGAAATATGGTGTAAAACTTGCCATCTTGATGCTAGAGTTGCTAAACTGATCTGAGTGGTTTAGTGTACTGCTGTGTGGTTGCGATGGTGAAATGATACAAATGCAAAACAGTAGCACATTTTTCTTCAGCAAGGCACATGATTTGAGATATCATTTAAATCGTTAGCACAAAATTAGTTCATTTATTTACACGCTAAGATGTAACAGTTAGGAGTCTAAGTATGAGCAATAATATTAGCATACACATACACTAAACAAAAACAATTATGTATGGAAGCCCAATTCCAAAACAATAGAAAAAAAATCATGCTTTGGTAAATCATATTTATAAGTTTAACATAATAAATTCATGATATAAAACGTTTTAAATACTTGAAATTATGATACAAGTCAAGATTATGAGATACAAAGTCAGTGATGCGATATAGACAAAATTGCATAAATTAGTCATAATTACAGCACTAAAAATCTAAAGTATGACATTCATAATTATGAGATAAAAAGTAAGAAATATGACTTAAAATGTAAATTATGAGATAAAAGTAATAATTAAATGACAAGGCAAGATTATTAGATACAAAGTTAATTATGAGATAAAGTCAAAATTACGACATGCAAAGTTTACATTTATAAGATAAGAGTCATCAAAAATCATGACAAAAAAAAAAAAAAACTGTTATGACCAAAAGTTGAAATTGACAAGAAATGACAAAGTGAAATTACAAGATTCTAAGTCAATTATGAGATAAAAAGCTAAATTATGAGATGTAGTGAATTTTAAGGTGAAAAGTCAAGATTATGACAAAAAGCTGTAATTATGAGATAAAAGTCATAATTAAATGACAAAGCAAGATTATCTGATAAGTCAATTTTGAGATAAAGGTCAAAATTATGAGATGTAGTGAATTTTAAGATTAAACATTTTAAATTGACAAGAAATGATAATGCAAAATGATATGATGCTAAGTCAATTATGAGATAAAACTCAAAATGATTAATTATTAAAATCATAATTTTGACATAAAAAGTTAAAGATATACATTATTTTTTTATTTTATTTTTTTACTTTTATCTAATAAAAAAAACAATTATTATGATTTACCAAAGCATGATTTATTTTTCTTATGTGGAGGAAAGGGGCTTCCATAAGAATGAATTCACTTCATTAGTGAAAATGAAGAATAGGACTTATTTCAGTAATATACAGGCACAGACTGAGGGGGAAATAGTTAGATAACTATTGAGCACTTACGCACACACACACATTGTAAAACACGTCCGCCAGTAAACTGTAAGTCAGTGCAAGTACAAAGGGACTCTGTTCCTGCGGGACAGCAGCGGCTGACACTATACATGAGGATGAGACCTTCCTCCATCCCTTTAAATCACACACACATTTAATATGTGCTAGGAATGTTATCCATGTTCAAGATGATGCTACAGGATACTGATACATTTTGGTCATTCAGCTGTAAAACTGAAATTTAACTTGTTTATTGTTTAAGTGAGCAATGCAAGACAAATCTAAAATGGTCCTGTTATAATTAACTAAACTATTAACTAAAAACTAAGCTAATTGAATATGATGATGTATCATAAATGGACTGGGGTTTAAAGGGGGCCTTTAGAATAAAATTCTCTCTTATCCTTGTACAGTCAGCTAAACCTTTTGTAACTTGAGATGGTTGAGACTTTTTGTGCGGAATTTTAGTCCAGCTGTAAAAGGGAACATAAGCCAGTTTACAAGGATGATAGGACACTTCTTGTTTCTTGTTTAATTCAAAGAGTTAGAGAGAGTCACGTAAAACTAAATCCATTTTGGTGCAAGAAACTAACACTGACAGTTGACTAAGTGGATTTCAAGGATGAAAAATGCTACAAGTGTGTCTGCATGGAAGTATTATTCACAACATTTTGATAAGAAAGTACCTGTGAAATATCTAAAAATAACAAACATTTGTCTGACAGTTGATTGATATGCACTCAGCTGCACTTCTATATTTGTGCTAATGACTTTCTTTTTCACTATATGTGCGTTAATGGTGTGTCTGTAGATGCCTGCATATGCATAGAAACCACACCTGAGGTGACTGGAACATACTCTCTGTTTTTTGGCTCAGTGCTTACATGTTGCCATATGCAAGCAGTGACCTAAACAACCTGCTGGAAAGACTGCATCCCCTCTCTCTCTCTCTCTCTCTCTCTCTCTCTCTCTCTCTCTCTCTCTCTCTCTCCATCAGCTGTCAGTTGGCCGAGTGACGATCACGAATGACTTTCTCTCCAGCCTCTCTGATTTCCCTGACAGGGCTGTCTGTAGTGCACTGACTGAGGATCATGTTTCAAATGCGTTTCCTGCCATGCGCATCAGGAGGTTTTTTACCTCAGTGATAAAAAAATGGGAACAGCGCATGCAAAAAAAACATGAAAAGTAATATTAGCACTTATGATATGTGCTTTATGAACTTGCCAGACAGAGCTATAAGAGTATATGATTTTGCATATTACTTGATTCTTTAAAAATGCATTTGCATTATGCAACAAAAGAATGCATTATTCATTTTAATATTAAAAGTATCCAAAATACTTTTGGGGTACAATGGGTTATATCATTGTTTTACATTTTCTACTGCTTCAGTGTTTGCAACTATAAGGAAGATTTAATTTGGTGAAAATCTGTCATTTGGGGTTAAATGAAATTGAAGATTTTTATTTTTGTGACATACACAGTTATAAACAAAATACAACTTGCAGTGAAATGTTAACGTATTCAGCTACTCTTAAGTACAGGGAAGGACAAAATGACAGATAAAACGGTAATAGTTAAATGTTTGGATAAGTACTCCAATGCTCCAGATCTCACTCTAGATCTAACATTTTTTCACACTGAATGGCTCTTTAGTTAAACGAATCATGTCCTTACATGTGTGTGTCATGTGACCTGAGCCCCTGTGCCGCTGTACTGCAGGAGGTTACGGACGGAGTGAGTGGGGTTAGATGGGGTGAATGTAACTCAACTCCGGTAGCCCTGACATGCACGGCTCGCCCCATATCACACACCTCCCATAAGCACGTCTTTCTATTATCCTTCAACTTGATTCTCTTCTCTTTCTTTCCCCTCCTGCCTCCTCTTCTGCTCTTCCTCTCCGCAGGTCAGTGAGCGTTCAGTGCTAATATCTCTGGCACACACTCAGTTACACCTTTCACAGAACGCTCTCACCCACACACCCTTCAACAAGCACAGACCCGCATAAAACACACACACAGATCCTTTAAACATTTTCACTGCACAGAGACACATTTTTATCTAACTGTGCTGACAAAAACTAAGTGCCAGCGACTTCATATGTGAGATATATATATATATATATATATATATATGTGTGTGTGTGTGTGTGTGTGTGTGTGTGTGTGTGTGTGTGTGTGTGTGTGTGTGTGAGAGAGAGAGAGAGATTTGTATTACGCTTTAAAAATATTATTAAATTATTTAGAATAAAAGAAAAATATATATATATATATTATATATATATATGATATTATTAATAATAATAAAATAAAGCTTTTCATAACATTTTAACAAGCTGGTAAAGTTAATTAGTGGATCAGTATCTAAACATGTGGGAAATAAATTGTAATAATTAAAACATTATTAAATAATTTATTAAATAAAATAATAATGCATTTTTATATTGCATTGGTTGTTCATTGTCTAAATGTGTGAAAAACTAATTGTATTAAATAAAACCATTATATTTATTAAATAAAATCATATGATAGTATGCATAATTATTATAATGAATTATTAAATTAAAATGAAATATATTGTGTATTTTTTATATTAAATACTGCACAGCATTTTAATTTGATGTTTTAGATTTAAAACAAGTTGAATGCCATAATTGTAATCAAAACGTCATTGTTTACCATATTTTTGGCTCGTCTGTAAAATGAGAATTATATATTTGAAAAATAAAATAATAACAGCAACAGTTGCTAAGGTAGTAAAATGTGAAGATTTGTATTAGAAAACTATATTTTGAATTTGAGACACTGGCATGAATCATGTTTGCAGAAATGCAGAAGGAACTAAAGCCGGAGTTTCGAGAGAGTCTTCATCTTCTCACAGCCCAGCTTCACTAATGTCTTAAACAGATGGTAGAAACTTCAGCTCACAGAATACCAGCCAGACACTCTTTGATTGGCCGGCTCACAGCCGAGTATGTGTGTGTTTTATTTCTTTTCTACATGCTGCATAGATAGGAGCGCAAACTTGCGTCACACTTCCAGAAGGTTCTGCTATCTGCTTTAGCCTCTGTCTCTGTGGTCCATCACTGACCAGTTATACAAAGTGTTCATATTAGACTACAAATAATAATCTTAATGCTCTAGCATCTTATTTTGGAGTGCATATGTAACCAAACTGCTAATGTGTTGTGTAAATGTGATTGTTGGGCAGGTGTTTAGTCAAATCAAGACTTGTAATAAATAAGAAGAAGACAAACCCAGAGAGGGCTTCACATTTAGGGACATCTGACTCCCTGCTATTTTCCCCTCGAATTGACTGACCTGACCTCTCGCACACAACAGGTCCCACACTTATTATGGACTCGGTCTAGCTGAAATTAGTGTAAAAGTGCATGAACGTGGAAGTGTGTGTGGTTTTGTGTGTGTGTGTGTGTGTGTGTTTCTAAGAAAGCAAGCTATTATGTTTATTTTGATGATCAAAAGTGACAAGACATTTATAATGTTACAAATAAATGCTGTTCTTTTGAACTTTTTATTCATCAAAGAATCAAGAATCAAGATTTCTACATGATATTAAGCAGCACAAAGAAATCAGTCTATTAGAATGATTTCTGAAGGATCGTGTGTCATAAAGACTGAAGTAATGGCTGATGAAAATTCATCTTTGCATGCCAGGAATAAATTACATTAAAAAAAATATCAAAATCAAAAATATTAATAGCCATATTAAATTGTAAAATAATGTCACAATATTATTGTCTTTCTCTATCAAATAAAGGCAGCCTTGGTGAGCAAAGATACTTTCAAAAACATGATAAAATCTTACTGACCTCAAACTTCTGAAAGGCACTTTATCATTTTTGGTTTATGGTCTAACTATTATATTGTGCATCTACTTCTGCTGTTATAACTGAAAAGTATAGTTTTTTTTTTTTTTTTTTTAATTGATAAAAATTTTTTTTTACAAGAATTGATAAAACATTCTGTATTCAGAACTTGTAATTATTATTACAATTATTATTATATAATTAAAATTAAAACCTTTTTACCTGCTGTAAATAAAACAGTAGGTTAATGACCGGCCGGTGTTCTGACATACTCACCTACGCAGTCCAGATAAAGACACTCATCATGCGAGTGCATGTGGGGTCACACGGGTTACTGTAGATCCATAAACTCGTCAGATGAATTTCTCTCGCACTGATGTGACTCGTTAATCGATACTCAGCTAATCGATTGAGTGACAGCCTGTCAGGGCCGATTCCACGTGGGCTTAAAGATGCATTAGAGCAGAAGGCTTTCCCGTGCACTCAGTACTGTCAGCTGGATATCTGCTGTTAAACAGAGAGAATGAACCAGAACTGGAGATGCCAGTTGCATGCCATTTATTATTCAGTTTATTTTCAAAAGCAAACATTGTATGATTGGTGTACACCCATATTAGGTGTAAATGTTGATCTGTTACTATACTTTTCTACAGTGTTTTTTTTTTTTTCAAATTTGTGAAAATTTGTCTACTTTGCTTTAAAACAGTGATACAACTTCAATATTATTATTACCATCATTTACATATCATTCTAGTAGCATATTTTGTCTTTGTTTTGAACTTATTATTTTCTTTTTTTAATTTTATATTGTAAATTTAATTAGTTAATTTAAGTTTTAGTTTTCTTTTTTTTTGTTTTTTTCTTAGTATGTATTTAGTTTTTTCTTAATATGTCTATGTAGTGTTTTAGTGCACCAAGTTAAACTTAAAAATAATGAAATGATATAAACACATTTGAGAAAATTTGGTTTATTACAAGAGGTTAAATGGTTTGATCATTTACTCACTCTCATGTTGTTCAGCCTAAAGCAACTCGTTCTGCCTAAAAACTCCTCTATATATATATATATATATATATATATATATATATATATATATATATATATATATATATATATATATATATATAATTAACTCATTTAGAAAAACGCAAGGGTGATGAAATGATGACATTTTTTTCTTATTTTTTTTTTGTAATGTTTTCTGGTAATTTTGTGTTTTAGTAAATCACAAATGATTAATTTACTTGAATTCAAATACTGTTATTTTTTACATGTATGAATCTAACATAAAAGTCATGTTTAAATCACAATAAAACACGAGGTTTAATATGTATATTTCCTCTCTCTCTCTGTTATTCTCAGGGTCGTTGTTCCAGAGAGAACTGTAAGTACCTGCACCCTCCTCCTCACCTGAAGACACAGCTGGAGATTAATGGGCGTAACAATCTGATCCAGCAGAAGAACATGGCAATGCTCGCCCAGCAGATGCAGCTAGCCAATGCCATCATGCCAGGAAGTCAGCTTCAACCAATGGTGAGGCTCCATTCTTATAACCCCAGAAGAGATACAGAAGCATTTTTTTGTAAATGTGAGTCTAATAATTTGTTCAGGTTTATTTATGCTTTGTCACTTTTATTATTTTTATTATTATTTTATTATTATATATATATCACAAAAAAATTCAATATATATAATGCCTCAAATTATTAATAACAATAAATGATGTACTCCCAAGGTACTTTTTGTAAGTCTGGATAATAGTCAAATAACAGTGCTTATTTTTTGACCCTTGACTATATCATTTGCATGAGCCACAGAAACAGAGAGTCAGTTTATAGCAGTGTCTCTATATCAGTTTCATTTATTGTTACTTCGGGCTGTTTCAGCCTATGTTTTCGGTCACGCCAAGCCTTGCAACCAACGCCAGTGCAGCTGCTGCAGCGGCCGCCGCGGCTGCGTTTAATCCGTACCTGGGCCCAGTGTCTCCTGGGCTGATGCCTGCAGAGATCCTGCCCAGCGCACCTGTGCTGATGGCGGGCAGCCCTGCTATGCCGTCTGCTGCCAACGCCGCAGCTGCTGCTGCTTCAGCAGCGGCCGCCCAGAAACTCCTCCGAACCGACCGACTGGAGGTATGAGGTCACCAGAGAGCCATGACATTATCACACACTGCCAATATCAATATCTCTTTCTTTCACACATATACACATTTAAATCTTAATATTTGTGTGCATGCAAGTAAGTTACAACTATGCATGCTAGTAACTAAGAAATAAAGGGGCTGCTGCCCTCTGCTGACCACTGAATAAAAAAACATGCATACACAAAGTTCACAATACCGCATACAGTATAACTTTGTTTCAGTAGTAGCATGCCATTCTAAACATAATTAAATTAAAGATTACAGAGTCTCTTTATTTATGAAACTTTGGCTAATTAATCCACAATTCTGTAAAATGTTGATTTTATACAAAAACAGATTTTTTAGTCTCTCAGTATGCCAAGCGATGCATTACAGCTGTGTGTGTTTTCAGGTGTGTCGTGAATACCAGCGTGGCAACTGCTCTCGTGGAGAGACGGATTGCAGGTTTGCTCACCCTGCTGACAGCACAATGATCGACCCCGGTGATAACACAGTGACGGTGTGTATGGATTACATAAAGGGCCGCTGCTCCAGAGACAAGTGCAAATACTTCCACCCTCCTGCTCACCTGCAGGCCAAGATCAAAGCGGCCCAGCACCAGGTCAATCAGGCCACGGCCGCCGCTGCCATGGTGAGCACATCCTCTAATGTACATCACACACACATATTCATGTAATACTGTTCTCATGCATCATACTGTTTGTAGAATTAACACTTTCTTAGATGGTTTGTATTTGACCTTGGGTTAACATTGACATTTCTATGCCATTTAAAGGAATTTTTTTCTTCATCAAAACAATTTTGGAGAAAGCATAGCACTACATCCCTTGCTCTGCAGTGAATGGGTGCCGTCAGAATGAGAGTCCAAACAGCTGATGAAAACATAACAATAACTTATCATGTAACTTCAAATTGAGCTTTTTCTACTGAAAATGTCATCTTGTCTGATTTAGGAGAGAAGTATGCACAGATCAAGCACAGTTTACTATCATAAAGGGCTGTTTTGATGTGAGAGGACAATAGGTGATGGACTTTTTCCCTTAAGGAAGCATTATTATGATTTATAGACTGGTATTTTGGTTTAGGATAAAACATCCTTAATAATGGTTTTGTATCTTACAAAGACACATCTTTTAGTTCTTAAGACAATAATTGATTGAGTGGTGTGGATTATTGTGATGTTTTTATCAGCTGTTTGGACTCTCTTTCTGACGGCACCCATTCACTCCAGAGGATCCATTGGTGAGCAAGTGATCTGCAATCTGTTCTGATGAAGAAACAAACTCATCTTCATCTTGGATAGCATTTAGATTAGTACATTTTAAACAAACTTTTTTGTTTGAAATATTCCTTTAAAAAAAAACTTGTTAATTAAAAAAAGAAAAAAAGGACTCTTTAAATAAGGAATTCTAAATAATTTTGGTGTACAATTTCTTTGTATATATTTGATCTCAGGTTTCTAAAAAAAAGTTTCAGTAGTTTTTAACAATAAATAATAATTTTTCTTATGGATTATATTTTTGATAGAGTTCTGTATAAGATATAATATTCCTACAACAAGTCATTGCCATTCCCTTTTAAACTGCATGAGTATGTAATTTCATCATCCTGTCGAGCAGAGGGCACCGTCCTAGTAATTTAAATGTATGTTTGCAATCCAGCTCAATGTTTATCCACTGTTGATGTATTACAAGTATGTTTACTGTCAATGAAACCCTGTAAATGTTACCATAATTGATGTACTTGTTAATTGAATCTCAGTACAGAGTTTTCTAAAACAGAATGGACTGTATTTCTGCATGCCTTAGTCCTGATATCCCCCTGTATACTGCATTCCAATGATTTGTTTTTATTTGTTTTTTTCTCACCTACCCAAAATGCACTGCTGCCCCCATGATGCACCTCTGCTTGCTGTTTATGTTAATGCGCTTGAACCCCATTGGCCCATTGCCATCATGTGCTCGCTGCCTGCTAATTAAGACTCAGTCGGCTGTCAAATCACTGAAGCGACCCCTCGAAGCCACCTTTGACCTGGTACTATGACCTTTCACCTTTTTGCTTGGCATGTTGCTTTATTGTAGTGCATTAACAAAAGAAGAGAGATAATTTGCAAGCATAGTCCTTTTGTTTTCTGTTTATTTAGTGCCTCTGTTGTGTTCTGTGTTACCATGTCGTGTGATCAACTGACTGCGGCAAGCATATTGAGCAGATGTGTAACGAGAAACCAGACATGCTCGCCTGCCGCAATCAGATCATCACACGAGTGTTATTCCAGGGCGTGAGGACAGGGCCAGATGTTCTAAACTCTAGTGACATGGCTTCTATATGTTTATGTTCAGTATGCATGTTTAGGATGCATGAGTCTATGGGAGGGGTAGCAGCAGAAGAATACTAAAGCTCAACCATTAAAGCAACAGAAAAGATCTAGTCTCTTTCTCACACTTATCATGGAGTGAGCAGTGCAGTTTAATTTCCTTTTTTTCTTTTCCTTTTTAGTTATTTTCGTCACCTTTGTCTGCAATACATTTGAGTAGTGCTACGCTTGCTTCATTTGCATTGAGTTAGCAGTATGGATGTTGTAATGTTAATGAATTAAAACTCTCCTAATGTTAAACTAATAATGTAAATCACAGATGCTCAGTTTTATAGCGAGAGAAACTGGCTCTTTGGCTTTGGCTTGTGCCGTAGACATGTATTAGCTGCCGCTTGCTTGCTTGTTTGTCAGAATCGAGCCCTGTGATGTTTTGCCCTCTGATGATAATTCTGTCTTTTTCTTGTTCCTTTCCTGTCTTTACTCTCTTCTACACATCCGACCCATTCCCCATTTCCTCCACCCCCCTTCCCTGTGGTCTTATCGAAGCAGGGAATTCCTCACAGTGTCATGCCGCCTTTACCAAAGCGACCTGCGCTTGAGAAAGCCAACGGTGCCACGAGCATGTTCAGTCACGGCATGCTCCAGTACCAGCAGGCTTTGGCCAACATGCAGTTTCAGCAGCAAGCTGCCTTTATTCCGTCAGGTAGGGCTTCTCGTCAACCCTGACCACTTCTTGATCTCACCTTTCACCTTTCTAAACTATAAGGGATGCACAAAGACATGGGATAACCTTTTTTTTTTTTTTAAGAGACAGGGTTCCCACAGCCACGCAAAAAAAATAGTAACATAGTAGGTTTCTTTATGTTTAGTAATATACAATAGTAAAATATAATATGTATATAAATATGTAGTGTATATATAATTGTAGTATATATAATAAAACACACACCCACACACACACACACACACATATATATATAATAGTATGTAGTATGTAGTAATACTCACCCCTAACTAATCATTTTATTATAATATCAATATTTCTAATTTACAATCCAACAAATTATTTATATTGTAAGATATAATTTGCAGTAATAATGTAATAATACTCAACCCTAGTTTTATAAATATAGCTTAACACATCATAATAAAAATACATAAAATAAACACAATTGTATATAATATTTATTTGAATAGTATACATGTTCTACTACTTTACAATTACTTTATACACACACATTTTTATATAGTATACACTTTATGTATGTATATAATACAATAATTATATTATAATATAATATTATGCCAATGATTGCCATTATAATACTATAAATGCTGTTAATACAGTATATATATCATATAAATATTTAGTATTGTATAATGTACTATACCATACTATACATACTGTTATACCATTACTATAGACAGACAGACAGATCTTTTCATTAATAATTATTTTTTTTATTTTTTGGTTCCATCAAACTGCTGGGATGGAGTGTTGTTTATACCTGGTGTAGGTAGTTACTAAATTAAAAAGAATTCTAAAAATCTATATCCAGTTGAAATGTCATAGAAAACCATTTGGTCAAAAGTTGTGGGAACCTTGCAATTTCTGCACAGTAAACTGAGCAATAAGAAAAGGGGCTGGCTGTCAATTTCTCTATATCACTTCATCATTGTATCCCATTTCTACTCTGGAACACACCTGTAGTTGAGCTCATGGCTTTCACTGCGAAATACAGTTGCCAATAACCCTAGGATGCCCCTCAGTCATACTAACATCTGCTGTGGTGATGGTCACACATACACAAGGTTCTGTGAGCTAGCAAATACATGTGCTCCCTTCCTGAGTTCACGGTTTTATCAACTAATCGGTCTCTTATGGACATCATGCTGTATCACTCTAATGATTGTTGTCTTCCTTTAATTTTGATTTCTTCACTCTAACCAACCTTGTGATGGGCTGTTGTGATTCTTCTCCCTTTCCAATCCACTTCCTGTTGCAATGCATGATGGGCAGGCTCAATATTGTGCATGACCCCTGCAGCGAGTGTGGGTAGGTTTCTAGACTTCCTCTTCTTAGTTGTTCTCACGCCCTCAAAATAGCCTACAAACAGGCATTGATAAGTGGGCATCTCTGTGAGCGCTTCACTTATGAACATCTGCGATTTAAAGTCAACATGAAACTGCATCTTCAATGCAGTTTACTTCAGTAATATGACATACTTCCAAGTGAAACAGAATATTCAAGAAGATATGTAGAGGAAGAACTTGATTTGATTGATCAGCTAAAAAAATTAGGCGATTAAGTCGGCTAAAAAATTATATTTGCATTAGCATACACCAATACATTATGCAAAATTACATTTTGACTTCATGTTGACTTTAAATACAAACAAATATGGTTTCTTTCACTGTGAGTTGTGATTATAGCATTCTGTGTATTGTTTTGTGAGTTTTTAGTGGCTTTTTAAAGAGATATTTCACCTAAAAATAAAAAACATACGTTTAATATAACATTTAATTCTATAATTTACTCACATTTATGAAAAACAAAAGGAGGAATTTTGAGTATAGTATGGTATAATTTATCATAATAATATAAATATTATAGTATAACAATTGCTGTACAATTTATATATGTATGCTCTTTGTTTGGTAATGTACTTTTGTTAAATATAATTAATATTTGATCATTACCATTATAAAAGTATCTTAATTGTTTTTTTTTACGTGTTTTAGTGTGACAATGTTTTAATATAATATAAAATGTATCATAGGAATTATAGTGTGCACATACACACATGCACACACACACACACATATATAGAGAGAGATAGAGAGAGAGAGAGAGAGAGAGAGAGAGAGAGAGATTGAAACTTTGCACATAGTATAATATTATAATATGTAATACAGTATTTAATTTTGTATTTCTGGAATAACCTAAAGGTGAATAATAATAATTGCAAAATTTCCATTTTGAGGTGAACTATCCCTTTAACTCCTCGCAATGAATTGAACTTTGTAGTTGATACTGTTTTTCACTGCAGTTGTTTGTGGCTCAGATAATCAGTGTTGAGCATGATGTTCAAGTAACAGAAAATGCGAGAAGGATTAAAGCTGCAGTAGGTAACTTTTGTAAAAATTTATTTTTTACATATTTGTTAAACCTGTCATTATGTCCTGACAGTAGAATATGAGACAGATAATCTGTGAAAAAATCAAGCTCCTCTGGCTCCTCCCAGTGCTCCTATTGCCATTTGCAGAAATACATCGCTCACGTTAAGAAACAACCAATCAGAGCTGCGGTCCGTAACTTTGTTTGTGTTCAAAATGTAGAAAAATGTATATAATAAACGAGTACACCATGAATCCATTTTCCAAACCGCGTTTTTAGCTTGTCCTGAATCACTAGGGTACACCTATAATAAGTGTTTATATTCAGACTATTTTAGATTGCTTCGGGGGTACCGCGGCGGAGTAACCCAGTACCTTTGTGATTCTTCATAGACATAAACCGAGAGAAGTAGTTCCGGCTACGATGTTCTTCCACAAGACTCAAGCAGTTCTGTTAATTAACCGCTAGAGCGTCAAAAGTTACCTACCGCAGCTTTAAATGTTAAAGTAGTACATGGAAGCTGAAACCTAAATGCAAAGTTTATGAGATGCCATGCCTTTGTTTCCTTCTCCTTGTAGCTCATATGAGACTTTACCCGTCCTTATGTCTTCTGTAGAACAGTCTCTCTTGCCACCACTTTTGGTTTGCTGTTTGCAGATATCACCTCCAATGCTCACTTTTCTTCCCATACCCCTCTGTGTCCCCCCACTCATTTTGTTTGTGCACCTGTTGGCCACACTCCCTGTATGTGTGCTTATACCATTTTCCCTCTGAAAAGTTCCCATGATGCACGGCGCTTCCCCGGCCGCTGTGTCCGCAGCAACCACATCTGCCACAAGTATTCCCTTCGCATCTGCATCAGCCAATCAGGTTTGCTCTTTTATAGCCTTTTCTCTCTCTCTTTCTATTTCTCTCACTCTCACATACACACTCTCTCTCTACCTTTCTCTTTCTGTCTGATGGATGTTTCTGAGTGCTGGGGGCCGTTTATAGTGAACTCTCCCCCTTGTTGGCCTACACAGGTTTTTAATAAGTCGTACACTTTTTGTGGTACTTCAAACAACAGATTCACAGTGAAAAAGTTTATTTGACCTGTAATTTTCTCACTGCATATATTAGCTACATACTCTGGCTGCACTATAAAGACTATGCATGTGTAAACTGAGTTGTTTGAAGTATCTTCTGTACAGACTTTGTGCACAAAATGCACTAAAAACTAGTCTGAAATTACCTCAGTGCTGTAAAAATGGTGTAAAAATAAAATTGAAGCCCAAGAAAAAAATATGAATTTCTATTAAAGTAACGTTACAGTAGCATTTCTTGTTATAGTTGATGGTTATAGATAGCATTTTAATTTGTTTTTTTGTCCTTTTTTATTTTGAGGACTCTTCTCTATCAAAGCTGACTACCAACGAATACATGCAATTGGTATGTATGAGGTAGTTTTTCTTAGGCTTTTGCTTCAGGTACATATTTGCCGGCTGTGAAGAAAAAATGTTTTTTTTGTTGTTTTTTTCTATTTCACTTTGTTGTTTTGTTGATCAAGGAACAAATAGAATATCAGTCAGCTTAAATACTTCTCATATGAATACTATCACATGTCTAAACGATACAGTTATAAAAAAAAAATGGGTGAGGTTTTCCATGGTTTGAAACATTAGATGTTTGTAGAATTTATAAAGCAACTTTTTGAATACCTTCAGTTATTGAAATAAAAAGTGAAGGTCAACAAGTTGGAAAACTGGAATGTGCATGAGAATTCACTGTTTTCTCTCTGTCTCACTTGAGAAAGATTTATACTAATAAGCTACGGTTCATCGTTCTCTTGAATGGCATTTCTGAATTTGTGTTGTGTTGAGTGTGACTCATTCTCTTCTTGACTGTCATGGGGAGGGAGTGAGGGTGAGGGAGAATATATTAGAATCTGAAAGGATTTTTGCAAAAATAAAGGTAATAATGGATCTGGTTTCATTCATTTTTCTCTCCGTTCATCATCAGATTCCAATAATATCTGCAGAGCATCTGACTAGTCACAAGTACTTGACACAGATGTAGTTCCAGTCCACAACAGTAAGTGATTTTTATTGAAATTCATCACAAAAACTATTATATGGCTTCAGAGCACTTTTTGCATATTTACACAGCTTAGTTAAAGGTGCACTAAGCGATTTTTGCCAAATGATGTTGATATTTGAAAGCACCAAAACAAACACGCCCATAACTCAACAGGACCACGCCCTTATTTTGAAATTTCCATCCCACTTGTACGTACACCACCATGGCAACAAGTGAAGCATATTCAAACAAAAGCCAACACGGATAAGTTACTCACGTTACTCATCTATCAAGAAGAAACAACTCAACATCTGTGTCCGATTCGAGCCCTTCTTGCTCCTTGAGTTTTTCTCCAATTGTTGAAAGCTGCTGCAGTATTTACGCAGGTCCTACCTCTTGCCTGATTGTAGTTTTTTTTTAAAATACATATATATATATATATATATATATATATATATATATATATATATATATATATATATATATATATATATATATATATGTTTTGCTCCTCTGATATTTTCCTTTTTTATCTGCCATCTCTCTCTATTTATAGACGATCTGCTAATATCCATCCTGTTATCTCAAATTGAGCGCTCTCTTCTCTCTATCATTACAAGATACGCCCCCTCCTGCTGATTGGCTACAACTGGGTTTTAGGAATTTGCCCGATGCTTTGAAGTGTTTTCCAAAAAACCTTTGAAGGGATTGTACACCTAAAATTATCATTCTTCCATCATTTACTCACCTTCAAGTTGTTCCAACTTTGAACACAAAAGAAGATATTTTGTAGAATGTTGTTAATCAGACAACTGATGGTAGCAATTGACTTCCATAATATAGACAAGAAAACTATGTAAATCAGTGGCTACCATCAGCTGTTTGGTTACTAGCATTCTCCAAATGATCTTTTATTCTTGCTTTGACACACCTCAGCCCATAACAGCATGCAATTAAACATGTAAATGCATTCATGCCATCTCTGGGCAGCATTCAGCTGTGTAAATTTGGCAGTAGAATACAATGATTAAGTCACTTTTTTAACTTGTCATTGTATGGAAAATATTCTTCAACATTCGAAATTATTTAATTAATGACTGAATTGTCAAATTTTGACTTTAATAATTATTCTCAAGTGTTCTAAATATGCATTTTTTCCACTTTTCCACAGATCAAAGGAATGCGCTGTTGCCCCGGACAAAAGGCAAACAAACAAAATAATTTTTTTTTACGTCAAGATCACCACCGGATAGAATATAAAATGAGGATAAGAATTTGGTCATATGTCATAGTAGGGTTTTACCGGGGTGAAACTGAATGTCCTTCCACATGATGTATAGAATTTGAGTGAACTACATCATTATGTCCCAAAGGATGGCATTTTTACTCTCAAGTCGGATTAGTAGAAAAAGTTATTTTCATGTCTGGCTCAACACCGTTTTGGCATGTTAGTAGACCAAGAGATATTTTTTGTGATACACACCTTGATTTTCTTGATTTGTCTGAAGGTTTACAAAGTTACAAAAGGTGCACCTTAAATCGAAAAGCTAATCGAACGTCAAAATGGCACAAAACATCCTGCAAAATAATTAATCGTATGTAGTTTTCTCTATCTTTAGTTCTGGCTTCTACAACTAGATTGTAAGCGCAGAGTCGAGATTGACAGATGAATGTTTTGGGTAGAAACTGATCACCTGAGACTTTTCAGAAGCACATTCTTGCAAGCTTTATGTACCATAACCACCGGCTGAATACCAGACACGGATCGAGAGTGTTATATCAACAGTGTTATTATGTTTACCAGAGATTAATGTTTTTACAGCGCTTGTTTTTATACATAATTGTTTGGCTTTTTTATGAAAGGTGCCATTTTTATTTGTTGATCATTCTTCATTAGGCCTTGTAGAACTATGAAGCCTTTTTGACTCCTATGAGAACAGGGTTGCCTTGTTCCTAATGCCCTGTTTCTTTATATTGCCTTGATCGAGAGAATGAGAGTCACGTTAGAAAACGTCAAGGTAGCGTAGATTCGGCAGTCGCATGTGGAAACAGAGCGAGTGCGTTCCAGTCTTTACCGTAACGGTGTGAGGACTTTAAAATTCATGCTTGAGTGTTTAGTTACAGATTGTGAGTTCGAGACTAGGTACACGGAAAGATGAGATTAGTGTTGGGTCAGGGTTTGTCTTCAGTTCTCATCTGTGTTGATTTTGAGTTGTTTTTGAATAGTACATGACCGCTGGATGACGTAAAAGAGTAACGAAGAATATAATGAGATGTTTTTAACATTAAGTTGTGCCAAAGTCTTTGTTCCTCTTTTGATTTTTTTATTTAAATATGTTTTGACTGGTTATATTGATCACGGAAGTTGTGTAGCTTCGTTTTACAAACAAGGCTGCTTGTAAACCAGGAAATAGATGATCATTCAAGGTACCCAAGTTACTGGCGAGGGTTTTAGCGACACAACTAAACTCGAGATGAAAAGAATCTGGATTTCAGCTTGGTTTAGGTGCACAGACTTGAAAGGATGCACGCCATTGCCGTTTCCTCACTTAACGCCTTATATTTCAGTGTTTGAACCCACACAAACATTCTCTCAATCACAAATGGGAAATTACAGCGGATTCGATTTTATTCTTCACATTTATTTTACATGTATATTAATCATGTTACACTTAACGTTCACTCTTTCAAAGCCTTTGTTAGAAATATATTGTGTTGTTTGCATATAAAGATTTTTTTTTAGAACTGTTTTAGAATGTAGGAAATTAATTATTGTTTATCACTTTATTTTACATCATGTTAAATTCATAATGTTTAGCTAGTAGTGTTGTATTCTTTATTCATGTTAGCTTTCATTGTAGAATGTTTGAAATTTCAAGGAATTTGGTTTTGAATTTATTGAACAAAATGTTTTATCTTGTCTTAAAAAAAAAAAGTAAAGTGACAGAAAGAGAGATTATTTGTAACTACGGTAAGGTTGATATTTTAACCCTTTATTTTGTGTCGAATTAAGACCACATCTACACTTAGCTGGTTAAAGTATCAATTGTATATGCTCGAGTAAAAGAAGTTATTTTCTACTGTATGCATTTCAGAATTAAAAAAAAATCGTCTTGTAATATTTAAAAAAAAAAAAAAAAAAAAAAAACAGATCCCTCAATGTCAGGCCATAATTTGCAGCAACTTTGCTCCAGATATTTCTGAATATTTAAAAATGTAAAACAAAGGAGGGAGGTCACAGGGTCGGGCCTCGAGCTGCAAACGAGAGAGAGAGCCATAACTCAAGGGACGAAGGTTGACTTTTTGCACTTCTGTACATAGTCAATATAAAGAAAAGAAAAGGAACATGTATAATATTGAGATCTTATTTTGAATAATAAAAGATTCTATAACTATGAGAAATTTTCTTAGGATAATTTAAGAATCAGAGTAATATTCCAGCTAACAAATGATGCTTGCAGAAATATGGCACAGCTCTTATATTATCATTTCCGGCCATCACGTTCATAAAAAATAAAATAAAAATAAACCTCTGCGTTGCCTGCATACAGTACTATACCGACACGACCGAGAGTCAAAAATTGGCAGTACATAACAAAAAGATACTACACCTTCAAAAACACAGTATTTGTCGTATGATGGACATAAATAACTGCATGAAGAAGAAAAATTTACAGAGTAAAAAATTCTCATAATAGATAAGTACGTAGATAAGTTACCATAACTATCATTGCCACAGCATTGTGTAAATCAAGTACCTCGATCGATATCTGAGCCTGAATTGAGGCACGTTCACTGATAATCCATTCGAGTATAACCGTAAGAACAGTACAATTATTAAAAAGGCCTTCAAACCGACTCTAGATGCTAGCAAAAGACGTCCACTTAACACAACAACAGTTGCTTTGTTACTTGTTAACGTGCCTTCAGCAGGGAAAGGACACCAACCACACACAAACACACACAAAAAAAACACAAACAACATGAATGTAACCGTCAAATCCTCCACTGAGGTCAGCGTTTTACTCATTTGAGGTTGCTGCACAAGAGCTATTAAACCAAAGCATCACTTTCCTTCACTAAACCCAATGCCTAAAAGCGGTCGGCCATTGCAGACGACAAACCACAGGTGGTCCTGCCTGCTGAAAGCACTTGCTCCATCGAATCCTACACCTGCCCTTTGCTTATAGTTGCTGTATGATATTGTGCTGCATTCTAAAAGACTTGTTGTATGCACATTTATTATTGTTAGAATTGACTCTTACTGTTATGAGTAAAAAAAATCAATAAAACAAAATGGATTTGCTCAAAAGGTGTCTGTGGTGTTTCACTTTCTCTTCTTCCTAAATGCAAGGAGGGAAAACTGTTCTAAAGGGAGATCATATTTAATGTATAATGTGGTTTGCTTAATTGATTTCTAGTCACAAAATGTTGTAGAGGGCGCTGTATATTGAATTCCACATGCCTTTTAGTTGCTTAGAATCACATTTATCATTTTGAAGTTCTGTTTCTTTGTTTTAGTCCTCATATTTGTGAATGACTCAATGGAGAAAGGTGCTTTTTGCTGTCAGATGATGTAGTTCTGACATCTACGAGCAAAGTGTCATGATAATATCATATGTTTTGGCTGTGACAGGTGTGATGGTTATTCTGTTTTATGGCACATTTGCTTTTGAAATGTATGGCCTAAATGTCATACTAGCCCTTATGAGAGAAAAGAAGGTGCACCCAATTTTCAGTCGTGTTTATTTAATAAGTTTTAAATGTCATAAACACTGTTGCTAACATGGCAACCTAATCCAAAGAAATAGGACATTATTATTTAGTTTAGTTTATTTCAATTGGTTTCTCAACCATAACAGCCCATTATAGCCTAAACGAAACACACCTAACCAGGAAAACACTGAATATATAAATTCAAACATTAAGATCCTTGTTACACAGCAGGCCACCCCATCCCTTCTCACACATGCACTGCCAGGGATGTTTGCAGGTGCCATGCTGGCACCCTGGGTAAGGTAAGCACTCCTCACAGAGGGGGCCCTGCCATCCAAACTGGCATTTGCACTCACCAGGGACACCACAGGAACCATGTTCCTCACTACATCCAGATAAGCAGATAGCTGTTAAAAACATAGAATAAATGTGCATTATTTTCAAAAATACAATAAAAACAAATGTATAATGTAATAGGCTACTATTATTGCTTTTTACATAGGCTAATTAGATTTTCTAAAAGGAAATAACGTGTATAAATAAATATATGGAGCTTTTATAGCATATCAACATTAACAATAAATAAATAATAATACAAATTTAAAAAATCACTTACGCTCTGTGCAATATTCTCCTTGCCATCCAGGCAAACAATTTCTGTTGCCAGCATCGTCACAGGTAAAGTGACCGAAATAGTCATCCAGTGAACGGCAGAAAACAGAGCAGTCATCGCCATAGTAGAATTCATAGCATACCACACGGTAGAAAAATCGTAGCTCACTTTGCTCTCCCACGGACCATTTCTGACTAGTAGTAAGATCTATTTTGGTGGGGAAGTGGCCAATCTCTAGATTCTCTGAAAATAAATCATGATGTATAATTATTATATATATATATATATATATATATATATATATATATATATATATATATATATATATATATATATATATATATACTTTTTTTTTTTTTTTTTGTATTTAAATAAAACACAAAATCAGAAGATATACCTGTTGGCTGATTATTGGAAGACTCTACATTCCATGCTTTAATTATCACTGTGGCTGTTCCCTGTAATGACAGAAATTGTTCTTGAGCAACCATTATCCAATAACAAATTAGCAGAGGACACTGTTGTCAATTGTCCAAGGCTTTATTACTGTAAACTATTTAGATGTTGGTTGCCAAAAGCAGCATTTTTTAACATTACATTCGCACATGACAATCTGACTCTTCCTGCTTCCCTTATATGGGCTGCCTTAAAACCAGCAGAACACAGATCAAAGTCTCCTGACTGGATAAACAAAAATGTCACATTAGGCATAACTGCGAAAGATGTGATTATTTCAGAATCTATTTGAGTTATTTCTGTTACTTAATGATATTTGTTGTGTTCCATATCATATTTTTTTTTATATTACCCTTAAAGCCTAACATGCAGGGCTCTAATCTTTAATGTTCACTCTTGAGCTACTTACCAGCCGTTTTAAGTTAAAGGGCAAATGTATTTGTGCAGTAGTGATGGAGCTCGGGTCTGAGCTGAATGGTCCTGTCAGTCCAGTGTCACTTGAACATGCCTGTCTATATGATGTGACGTCCTGCGTGTAGTTCAGACAAACATTGAAAAATACCTGACAGTCTTTGGACTGTTCACACACACTGCTGCTGGTATTTGTGAAAGAGTTCACTTTTAACTCCAACACAGCAAAGGGTTTGACCTATAAAAAATGTATAAGATTGTATATCAGCACTGCTTATACATGCAAGCATTTATATTTAAGAAAGCGATTACATTCAAATAATCATGACATCACATACTCACCAGCTGCACTGATATCAAAACTAAGAAGCATGTTGAAAGAAGCTGAGCCATTTCTAATCTTATTGTCTGCTGTTGATTGAAAGCGGCCTCTGACAATATTCGAATATGAAACTAAATGGAAATTAAAATGTAAACTGGGTTAAATGTCTCAATATTGGCTGAACTGAGAAAGTAAAGATGCACACTTTTCTAGCTCCAGAATGTAGAGTGCTTGTTTAAATAGGGATCTCAGAGTGGGAGTAGTGTGCTATCTGCGAAGGTCTGGGAACATTAATCAATCATTAATGCATCAATAATATTTTTTTAGCAAACTCTCCACATGAAAATTTTGGTTCTGATGTAGTTGATGAATGGGGTGGGGAATTTTTTTTTTATTTTTTTTTTATGTTTTTCAAATATAGGCTATTTGTGCTAACCCAGGACAACTGCTATATTGCTAGGACAGTTCAAATAAATACTGTTCAAAATGGAAATTTACCTTTTTCAGATTAAGGTTTTTTTTTTTTAAGTTGAATCATGCTGAAAAAAAAAACTAAACAATGGATAGTCACATATATGTATATTTTACACTACTCTAACTATATCCCAGGCAGTGTTGGGAAGAAGTTACTTTTAAAAGTAATTCATTACAATATTGTGTTACTCCCTAAAAAGGTAACTTAACTTAGTTACTTTTTATGGAAAATAATGTGTTACGTTACTTTTGCATAACTTTCACTTTACTTTTTAAATGTGAGCAGGGCTTGATTGTTTTTAATATAAGTTCAATTTATAGCAAATGTAAAAGCCTTTTCAGACCAAAAAGTGAAATTAATAAACATCAGGCTGAAGGGAAAGTAAATTAACGTCTGTCCAGTAGAACACAAGAGAAGAAGGTTTTCACTCTTCAGCAATAAAAATAAAATAAATAAATAGATAAAGCTCTAAAGTCATTTTTGCTTGTGAGTACATGGTTGAAATGGATCAGCAAATGTCACCAGCAAAGACACTGGTTAATAAAATGGGATTAGATACGTTTGTGTTATTTAATATATTTTAATTATTGCAGGTTTGCGTCATATTCTGAGTTTGCATTTCATTGTTTTAATTCATTTTTGAGGAAAAGTAAAATATTTTTTGTGAGTGGGATGAATTAATGGACATTCACATTTAATCTAGAACTATCATGTTCACACAGTGCACACAACACCTCTGTACTTTCGATTTCTCCCAAGATGAAGACAAGAGACTTGGCAGTCAATAAATGGGAAAACGCTGTTTTGAAAAATGTACTCAGATATTTTATTGTAAATTAAAAAGTAAAGCATTACAATACTAGTTAACCGAAAAAAGTAATCTGATTATGTAACTCGCGTTACTCACAGGTAATTTGACTTTGCCTACAGCCTTTTGCAACATTTCTTTCAAGACAAAACATCCTCCAAATGGAGCCTAAAGTAACAATTGTAATTTGGGCATGAGACCATTGTAGGACTACCAGTTGCACTGAGACATTCCAAATAATGTCAGACATAGGCTACTGTATAGTAATTGTTAACAAAAAGCATAGATTTTGGGTGATCTCAGCATGTAGAGAGGGGAAGAACAGGGAAGAGAGAGTGAAGGGAAAGAAATGCAGATGAGATAATACTGAGGTGTGATCTTCTCAGTGTGATTGCATCTAGGAGGAGGATGCTAATTTTGCAACAATGCATTCAAATGTTAATTCCCAGAAAAGTCCATTGTTTTCAGTCCAGACAGCTTGGCACAATAGTCCAGAAACCTACAGGCTATTAATAGAGAAAGGAGAGTATGGTAGGAATGTGTGTATTTGATTCCAAATGTAGAAAATAATACAATAAATGGAGACAGAGCGCATGTTGGCCACGTCCACACCGGGGGGAGGACAATCAAACGCTCTTCATTGATTTTCTATTACAGGAAGCTGCCTCTTTGTCATTTCTGACTTATAACAAAAATACAGCAATGCCTAAAAGCTGCTATGTAACAAGGTGTACAGTAAACAAAAGAAAAAACCCAGAACTACGTTCTCTCCCCTCCACCCAAAAAAATAAAATAAATAAAATAAAAATTTGAGCGTTTAAGACAAATAGTTGTAGATGTCAGGGTATTTCACGTAGGACAGTTTATTTGGATCATTTCTCAAACAAAAGGAAGGTCAGGAAAAGGAGCACTGACATAGACCAATGAAATTAAGTTTCTTAATATATATCTTCTTGAAAGATATATAGCTTATGGAAGCTGTTTCCGCCACTGAATAGCCTAAAAATAATAATGATAATAAAAAAGGTTATATGGCTTTATAACTTGCAATTGCACGTTTATATCAAACAATTCTGAGGAAAAAAAGTCAGAATTGCGAGATATAAACTCTAAATTATGAGGGGGGGGAAATCTGTGAGTTAATATCTAGTATTTGTGACTATATTCATCAGAATTGCGAGTTTATATCTCACAATTATGACTTTTTAACTCGCAATTTTGAGATGAAGAAAACATAGTTTTATGAGTTTGTATAACGGAATTATGAGGGGAAAAAAGTCAGAATTGTTATATAAAAAGTCGCAATTGCCATTTAAATTTTTTTTTATACGTAATGACGTACATCCGAGTTCATGGGTGATGGAGGAAAGTCAAAAAGAGACAAAAGGAGTGATATTTTGGCGGAAATGATTTTAAGTCAGAATAGTTTTATTACTGCAGTACCGTTATCAGTAATGCCCCATTGGATGTTTCCTGCAGTTTTCATAGATTTCAATTTGCTGGAGTTAATGAAAGAATCTGAAAACATTGTAGCTGTTGTTGAAGATAGACTACAAAATGTATACCAAGCATTTGCTCCAGTGTATACTGATGGATCTAAAGAAAGGTTGAAAGGTTATACGCTGGTACACACTCACACACTCCAATACTGTAGGTGGCGATAATACACCTAACTTTGGTGCTACCCACCATAAAACCGAAGAAGAAGAAGATATTTTGACGCGGAATGCAGCGCTGGTAAACTTTACTCTAGCGTCTGATAATTATTTTGTGTTGCTCTGCACGCCATCATAACATTTCGCCAGCACTGCAGTCACGCAGTCTGTTTTTGTTTCCTAACCGCGCTGGCTGCATATGCTCAGGTAGGCTAGTGATTTTGTCAGCCCGTCTGCAAACAAATTCGTATAAACATTAACTTACTGGGTTGATCGATAAAGCGCTTTTGAGGCATTAACAAATGCCTTCACGCTGTTAAACGCATGCACCACTCTCTAGAACACATAACCAGAAAGTTAGCTGCTGTTCCACGTGGCTCTGTTTTTGTGTACAAGCGGTGGAATGGCAGAAGTCATTGTTTCATTGGGCGAGGATCAGTTCAGGTGTTTAGTCTGTCTGGATCTACTGAAGGATCCGGTGACCATCCCTTGTGGACACAGCTACTGCATGAAGTGCATCACAGAATGCTGGAATCAAGATGATCAGAACAGAGTTTACAGCTGCCCTCAGTGCAGACACACATTCACTACAAGACCTGCTTTAAACAAGAATGTGTTGCTGGCTGAAATGGTGGAGAAACTGAAGACAACAAAGGTCAAAACAGCTTTTCCTACTTCCAGTCAAGCTGGAGATGTGGACTGTGACATCTGCACAGGGAGAAAATACAACGCCGTCAGGTCCTGTCTGACATTCACTCAACCGCTCTATCCAGGGTTTAGGATATATTTGGGATCAACAGTGAAACTGTCATCTCCATAGATTTAATGAAGTTTAAACATCATGTGGGATGTTTGGTCTGGTCCGATACTCGCTTAACCTGTTTAACAAAGGTTGTAATGGTCTGGGTGTTTGTCCCTTTAAGACTCTTATTCGGGGTTTCCTCTTCCCCTGCACTCATGTGTATTTGCTGGGGAAAACAAATTGTAGCCTGTTTTCGTTTTGTTGCACCTTCCTTTAACATTAATGTATAGGCTGATGGTGACCTGCATTATGTGTTTCTTTCTTCCATAACGCATAATAGGTCATAAGGTGATGGCAGTTATATTTGTAATGCAAGATGTAAACACTTGTATCGTTTTAATGGAGATCAAAAAAGATCGTTTTTTTGTTTTTTTTTTACATAATTACATAATTTTACAATTATTGTGCCATATCAACTCTGTATTATATTTCAAACCTGCCTCTGTGCATAATGATTTTAGGATTAGGCTATATTTTTTTATTAAAACTAAATTTTCCACTTATAATCCAACAGACAAATTATATCACAAACTTTGCATTAATTCTCCATCTTACAAGTGTGATTATTATTTTTTTAGTTAATGTTTTATTTGTATATAGGCCCCATACCTGTACTGAGAAATATGAATCATTTTAATCTCTTTTTGAGCAAGGCCAAATATTGTCCTTCTAGCTGCAATCGACAGACATTCATGCACTTTCACACAGGTATGAATGTTTGAGAGCAATAGAGCTTAAATAAACATTAATAAACGTTATATCTCACATAGTGTTTTATTGTCAAAATAGTTTTCCCTCAGAGTAAATGATAAATACACACAATCTTGTATACATTTTAAACATTCTATGTCGTTGTTTTAACAATAACATTTTAAATATAAATACATAAGAAAATATAAACACCCGTATGGCACTTTAAGGCACATTCATAACCTCATACACAGGCATGAGCTATGATTCACCAAATACTGGTAAAAGGCATCTTTCATTTCAGGAAAGCAGCAGTTGATCCGTTTGCAAAGTCTTTTATGAAGTTCCGCTTTTATCACACTCGGGACAGTGGCATTTGTTTTGGAGCGCACAAAACCGAACTTGCTGTACCGGACCTCCACGTCAGTCTCGTGCTTGCGTCACTGTACACCGAACCGCTCGTGCCTTTACTGCCCCAGGTGCAGCAGCAGCGCGTGCAAAAGGCTCGCCACGAGTCCAAAGTTTTACCGGACCACGTCCACGCACCCGACGTGATCCCCACCGAAAGGCACATGAAATACTTGAGCATGAACACGGCGTAATCCGGTTTCTGAGCTTTTTTATCCGACGGGCAGTTACACGCATGCGCGATTTCCCACGCTTCGCGATTGTGCTGTTGGTAAACGTAACAAGCCACAATCACCATTGCAACGAACGTATGCAGGACCGTAAATACCCCGATCCGAATCATCAACCTCTCGAGTTTGTCCGTTTTCGTTCCTCCTTGTTTAATAACGCTCCGTATCCGAAACAAAGACACGAAGCCCGCGAATAAAAATACTGTTCCGATAAAAAGATAAATCACCAGTGGCGCGACCACAAATCCCCGCAGGTTTTCCAAGTTTTGGTTGCCTACGTAGCAGATTCCCGCAACCGAGTCCCCGTCCACCGAGCTCAGCGCGAGCGCGGTGATAGATTTGACGCTCGGGATGAGCCACGCGGCCAGGTGAAAATACTGCGAGTATCGTGCGATCGCTTCATTTCCCCACTTCATCCCTGCCGCGAGGAACCACGTAAACGTCAGGATCACCCACCAGATAGCGCTCGCCATCCCGAAAAAATAGATGAGAACAAATACAAGAGTGCAAAGCGCGGGACCCGTGGTTTCATAATGGATATAGTCCATCTCGTTATCCCGATTGCACGCGACTCTTTCGTGGCCCGCGATGAGTCTGATTATGTACCCCACGGACACGAACATATAGCAGGCTGACAGGAAAATGATCGGACGCTCGGGGTATTTAAACCTCTCGATGTCAATTAGGAAAGTGGCAACTGTGAAGAAGGTGGACAAGAAACACAAAACCGACCAAACTCCGATCCAGAATGTGGCAAATGTCCTTTCCTCCGGAGAAAGATACGGGTTGTGGCATGGCATTGCGCAATTGGGGATCTGCCCTGTCTTTACCCGGTTATACAACGGATGACGGCCACTGCTCACGGTCACCAAAGGCGCACGACAGTGACACTCCGTTTCACATGAAGCAGATCCAAGACTGCTTTTATTTTTCCGGTTGTATGGTTTCCCCGGTCGGCTGGTTGGTTTTGGAGCAGCTGGTGAGGCTGTAGCATCAGTCCTGTTGTAGTCCATACACAGAGTGCTTGGATCTCCCTGCACAGGGAGAAGATCGCATCTCATTCGGTCCGGCCACGGGAAACCGTATTGCCTCATCAGAGGCGCGCATCCCGCTTTTGCCCGTTCGCACACGCTCCTGCACGGCGGCAAAGGCTTCTTATAGTCCTCGAGGCATATGGGCGTGTAGAGACTGCAAAGAAAGAAGCGCAGGTCCGGGGAACACTGGATCTCCACGAGGGGCCAGAACTGGTGCACCTCGAGCCCAGCTTCATCCTGGGTGTCGTGGTTGAATTGGTTGGGCATATAGGTGTAGTTGTAACCGATCCCTCTACACAATGGCACAGAGATCTCCTGACAGACCGGCTCACGAGCGCACACGGAGCTCCACAATAGCAGGAAACAGAGCGCGAGTGGAGGCCAGTGGGACCCCTGCGTAGGCGAGTCCATCCTCGGTCAGTTGCACGCACCCGCTCCCGGTCTTCTAAACAAAGGATGCGCTTGCATGTGAGCAATGTTGTCTGGTTACTTAATTATAACACTTAATTAAACTGATCAAATGTATTCAAAAATTGCAGTAGAATAATCTGAATGCAAGTGTAATTCACTATAGCATCTAGTTTGTTTTGGCTGTCAAATAGTGGAGCGTGTGTCCATATATAAAGGATAGCCGTGACACGCCTCCTTCTCTCAGCGCCCAATCATAGAACTCCAGAGGCGGGACCTCTCGATAATTTAATTAAGCATCCCCGGAGAGTTTTGAGTAAATGTTTGAACTACTAAATGTTTGTATGTCTTATATTATTTCACCTCTGTTTACATCCCACCCTATGTCCAAACACTGAATTTGTGGCTGTAAACAAGTCTCATGGCATGTTTGGGTTGTTCCTAATATATCCCCCGCAAAATGTAATTATTGCATAGTTGAACTCGCATTTAGTCTACATCATTAGATTTAGAAGTAGACTAAAAGGCAAGAGCTGTACCAAAGAGACAAAACTGGCATACTAAAACGATAAAATGCACTTTTCGTGCCAGTACAATAATGCCCAAATTCCTGCAAGGTTTTACTTGACATTTATAGAGTGCCCTCAAAATCTGTTTGGATACCAACCCCACACTTTAAAATATTTTAGAAACTTTTAATTGACTTTGTCAACAAAAAAAGTTTTCTAACGATTAAGTAGATGTAAATAAATCTTAATTCATTCACTGAAGATGTATTATAAATATTTACATAGTAATTCCTTGACGAGATGGGAACTGGTTGAACAGACTTAATACATGCATTATTTGATAAAATGTGTCGGCATCTTGTTTGCATATGTCACTTGCAATCAAATTCAACAATTTAATGTGTGATTAAACTTCCAAACACCTTTAAGGTCCACTGAATACATTTCAGACACGAGTGACTTCTCAGCGCGTGAAGTTGGTTGTGCGCTCGTTGACAGCGCGCGCGGGGGAGGGTTGTCGCGCGCTGCGAGCTTCTTGTTCGCTCTAATTGCGTCGCTGATGTTCCATTTAGCGCCTCGGCGGGGGGCAATTACCCCACAAGCCGGGACAAGCTGGGTGGTGCAAGCGTGAATGCACCGGGTTTCCTGTGTGTAATAGACTGCGGATACGATGCATACAAACAGACATTCTTTTTAAGTGTGCTAATTAGTTGGTACAAGTCAAAAACAAACTGAATTAGGCTATTTATAGAGAAATAGGTGAGACCGGTGTTTTACGACGTTGAAGACTTTTTCTCCAGTGGATATTAGTGTAGGTTCATTTATGAAAGTGAATTTTTCTATAGCCACACACCTTAAATATTTGGCTCCAAAAAAGCCATTACTGCAGAGAATAAAGTTAATTTGAGATATTTTGACTTTTCACTGTGAGGCAAATTTTCATGTGGACCTTCCGATGAATATCATATATTATGGGTTTTTATGCAAGTTTTAAAAATAGTGATTTGTAAAATACAGTAAAAGTAACATGTAACATACAAAATATCAAAATATTGTTTTGACAACAAATTATGATGACAATGATGACATGTGCCAACTTGCCCCAGTCTGAGAATTATTTGATGATCTATCAAATTAAACCAATGTTTGTTTTTTGTGGTTATACTTGTTGTCCCAGTTTTCCAAACTACTGTATAGCTTCATTGGTTTTATTGGTGCTCTGTTATGTTGGATATTTTGAAGTCATGCAGCCTAACAGGGCCTGTACTGATTAACACAGATAGGCTCACAAGTTAACAACTTTTTCTCCTCTCGCTTTCTCCAGGTAATAAATTTCCCATGAGTCGGGATACACACTGCATTCAGTTTATCTGACTCTCCAGTCAGAATGTGTCTGTGTGACCAGTGTATCAGAAATACAGGTGAGCTCACACACACACACACACACACACACACACACACACACACACACACACACAGACATGTTGGTATATGTGGTTTATGGGGACTCTCCTTAGGCGTAATGGGTTTTATTCTGTACAAACTGTATTTTCTATTGCCCTACCCCAACCCTACACCTAAACCTAACCCTCACAGAAAACTTTGTGCAATTTTGGATTTGGATTTTCATTACTAATTCTGTATGATTTATAAGCGTTTTGAATTACGGGGACACTAAAAATGTCCTCATAAACCACATCCTAATTGTAATACCTGTGTCATACCTATGTCATTATACAAATTTGTGTCCTCGTTAACCACATAAACAAGCTCACATATACACACACACACACACAGGAAGCATTTATGGAATAACCTTCTTGTTTGTACTTTATGCAGAATACTTAATGACACTTAAATATAATGACACTTTAAGAAAATATATTCATTCGTGTGATGTATATGGGAAGTCATTAGCAATCTCATTGACTTGTTGTCTGTCACACTGTAAATGTGTTTGTCTGGGTGGGAACTATGTGCCTGTAAACACACAGCCTTTGATTAACTGAAAAAAGTGTGACAATATTTACATATATTCATTTACATAGCAGATGCTTCCATCATGACGAATACTACAACAAAAGTAATTGATCTTAAAAACACTCTTAAAAATAAAGGTTCCAAAATGGGGTTTTAACACCAATGCCATTGAAGAACCATTTTGAGTTTCCCAAATAACCTTTCAGTAAAATAGAATAGTGTAGTGTAGCAAAATAGAAATGTGTCACAAAAACACTCACAGAACTGCTAAAGAGATGTAAAGATATAATGTATTTGCAATATTTTCTCAACATGGCTTAAAAACAACAAAGTTGACCCCAGAAACACTAATAAAACAAGGCTAAATGGCACCTACACTACACATCTTTTTAGACCGTGAAATGACCTTAAATTTCACACACACATAAACTCTGGCTCAATTCCACATTAAGCAGCAGTGATCCACTGTTATGTTTGCTCCGCTAACAATCTTCCTACATCTTCGCTGTCCTTTTCCCCTTTCTACCTTTCTCAAATGCATTCACCAGATTCCTCACCATGGCAACAAGCCCACCCAGACGGCACCTGGCTGTCTAGTCTGAGACACACACGCACACGGTTATGGGATTTCCAAACAAAACATGCAGTACACCAGGTTTCCTCAAATCTTGTCTTGGAGGGCCAGTGCCTGATCAAACTCGCCTACCTGTGATTTTCTAATGATTGTGAAGACATTGATTAGCATGCTCAGGTGTGTTTTATTAGGGTTAGAGCTAAACTCTGCAGAAAAGTGGATCTTATGGGCCAGATTTGAAGATCTATATGTACTTATTATATGGTAAAGGTTTGATTTAGGGTTACTTTCATTTATTTATGCATAATTAATTGCTATCATATAATAGTAGGTACATGCAATGTGTAACAAGGACATCTTTAAATAAAAATATATATATTTATATTTATGTTATACTAGTTTGTTGAGCATGAGATTATTAAATAATGGCAATGTAAATAAAAAAAATCTCACTTCACCATTAACCACAATGTTTGTGCTGTTTTATGTGAGCATGTCTCCTTTGGGCTTTTACAGCTGCAGAACTGACTGTGCATCCAGACTGTTGATCCCCGTGAACCAGATGCCCAGTTCATCCTTGGCTGCGAAAGCAGGACATGGACAGTCATGAAGAAATCCAATCAGCCTAGAAACCATGCAGTTAATACCAAGAGAGAGAATATGAGAGGCTGTGTTTGGAATGGCATACTTACTGAATACTAGTAGTACGCAGAGATTTAAATAGTATGTGTTTGCATTTTAAATCCAATTTTCAGATTAAAAAAATGGGATAGTTCTTATGGAAATGTCTTAATGGGATAGTTCACCCAAAAATGACATTTCTGTCTTAAGAGTGGTTCCAAACCTGTATGAGATTGTTCCTTTTAAAGAACAAAAAGAGGATGAAGAACACTGGAGTCAAAAACATTTATTAATTTATTTATCAATATATATCTTTGGTGTTCAACAGAAGAAAAAAAAAGAATGGGAATTTTTGGTTAATTATTTTTCACTCATTTTTACATTGCTTGATTGACTTTATATTAAATATATATTTAATATATTGAATATACTGTATTTTATAAAGTCAATAAAGGGATGTTAAGAAATAGCTAATAGTGAGGTTTGTTTCTTTTTTAATTATTTGTTAAAATTGTTTCAAAATGAATCCTGCACTAGTTTTATCAACATATTTGTAGACTGATGTGAATTTCGTCTCAGGTATTCACAAGGCAAGTAAGTCTGTTTCCAGGTACAGTATTCAGGACTGCAGTGATAAAAAAAACTGTCAGGTGTATAGTGAGGGTGGGTGTGGGAAAATGTGCTTATCTTGAGACAGAAAATGGAAAATCATGCTAAATGTAAAAAAAGAAAAGAAAAGAAAAAATATTAGTGATGTAAAATGATAAATTGCGAAGTTTTTGTTTACATAATGTGTTTGTGCTATATATAGTTATTATGCATATATAAATACACACATGCAGTATATATGTTTAAAATATTGATATGTATATATTTAAAAAAAAAAAAAAAAAAAATATATATATATATATATATATATATATATATATATATATATATATATATATATATATGTACCTCATAAATAAATGCTGCATTCAATGTTAATCTCTAAATGAGACATTGTGTGTGACTTTGTCATTAAGTCTCTTGTATACAGTCCTCCACTTTATAACAGAAAGGCTGACTGAAAGTATTGCTCTTGTTTTACTTTTGTGTATTTAGTGTTCTTTATTTCCTCTCAATGGCTTTTCTTTTTCTTTTTGTCTGTCCGGCCCTCCCCCAACTCTCTCTCTCTCCATCATTCTTACGTCGGTTTAGTTTGTCTTCTTCCATTCATCTGTGGCTTAAGACCTCTGTTTCTCAGACTCCTCGAGGCACTCACGTCTCTCCTCCCCCTCTATTTTCTCTTCCCTCTTCCTCATCCTGCGTTTCCCCCTCTTCATTCTCTCCTTCCCCTTTCCTCTTGTCCTGGTCTCAAAGGACATAATTAGGCAGCATATTCAGACAGACACATTTATGTCTCCACAATAGCCTTCTCTCCATCTCTCGGTGCCTTTCTAAAGCCTTTTAAATGGCATGGAATAAGAATCTGTGAATGTGTCTGCTTAATTAGACCAATAAACATCTTTCTTCATGATTGACTCTTCCATGAGAAGAGAGAGGCAGACTAAATGTATTTTGATGGATTTATACTCTGCAGGACATAAGATATTGTGTGGAGGAGTGTTTTAAAAATGTTTTCTAACTATCTACACTTTAAAAAATGCTGGGTTGTTTCAACCCAACTTTGGGTCAAATATAGACTAACCCAACTTTAACATCCATGAAATCTCTCCATTGCACAAAAGGTTATTTATAGTGAAAAAAGTGTCTTTAGATTCAGAAAATGTTCTTCGCACTATTAAAATGGTTCTGGAAGTAATATTGTATAGACAACTGTTTTTTACAATTAAAACAATATGCAAAAATATATATTTTTGTAAACAATTTCAGGGTGACAGAGATAGCCTTGATTATTCTGGCAGAATGACCAGCTTGCATTTTAATATTGCTTATGTACTGTCATGGTGTGTCGTGTAGTTTGTTTGTTTTTTAAATCCAATTTCATGTTAAGTTTTGGAAGTTAAAATAATGTATCAAGGAATTGGAATTGGAACTTGGAAACCAAGGCTATAACCATTATTCACATCGAGGGGGACGAGTTTCTTCCCCCATTGTTTGATCAATATATATATTTTTCTAACTGATTTGTCAGTGTTAAATAATTGGTTGAATCTTTTATGAAAATGGAAAGTGTATTGCATTGTAGGAGACAATTCCAAGTGCAATTTGCATTTCAGCAAATGAAGAACATCAACCTACTCAACCTTCACCTGTGAATGGCTATTGATTGTTCTTGATGTAGACTCATGAGAATTCATTTGGACTGAATGATTCATCTGGCTTCTTTTGATTGATGTCAACATATAAATTAGACATGCAGCTGAGATAGTTCCCTCAATGCTTTGGATAAAAGCATCTGTCAAATGCAAATGTTGGCAAACCAACAGTTAATGTAAATTTTCCATGTCTTGTGCTTTATTGATTGAAAACTAACAGTCATCTGAAGGTTTGACAAGCGTTGGGTTATTTTTGGCCCCCAGGTCAACAGCTTCTCACTGGCACTCTGCCCAGAAACACAGAGACTGTGTCTGTTTTGCAAAAGCTTTAGCATATAGTTTCGAAAAACATTCTTGTTTAAAATGTATGTCCATGTTCTGTATTTAGGTTGATGTGAGTGTCTAATTTGTCACATTATTGTGCTTATATATGTAATCAAACTCATCTCAGTTAGTTTGTTAATCTAAGGACGTGCTTTTAACCGCTGCCAACACATATACATTATTTGGTGAAGGTGTATAATGAGAGAATCGGGACATTGGGAATTACCAAGAAGAGAGCAACGTTTTGTCTACCTCAGGTTTGTGTGTGTCCTTAATTTAAGTTGGGCAGGGGTAAAAATTTTTATACTGTTTTGAGGAAAACTAAACATCAAAAGGTCATCATCAAAACATACTCCCATACAAACTACCACACACACACTCATTTACTCATACAAACATTTGCAATTATATAAAAACTACTTATAAACTATAAGCTAAATAAAAAGCTGATGATTTTCCTTTGACAATATTAAGGCCCACGTCATGTCGTACAGACCGACTGTTTGTAATCAGATGTCCGATTCACGAACGACTCACTTTTTGAGTCGGTTCTTCTCACTGAGTCAGAAAACGGGGTTAACAAGCGGTTAACGATTAATGAATCGATTCGTTGTTCGGTCCGAATCCTTTGCCGAGGTTTCTCAATATATTGAACAGAATGAAACCCACTTGAGACGAGAGTATTAGATGAAGTGTATACAACTACACTAGTTTGCCAGGGATGAAGAAAGTATTTCTGATCAACACCTGCCTGTGCGTGGCGTACTGAAGGTAAAGACACTTAACGAACAAAATACTGCTACAAACAAAAGCACTTAAAGTACCAAATCACTCATTGCATTATGTTGTTGCTGTTGTTTACAATCATTTATACCATAATCAGTCGGTATTATAGTATTATTTAAAACAGGGCCGTTTCTAGCCAATTCGACACCAGGCGAAATCCCCATAATCCCTAATCTCCACAACATTAGTGTCGTTACTATGACCAATTTGAATGCAACAAGAAACTGGTGTCTGAAAAGTATTTTAAGAATTTCTAATTTGTGAAGTATATGTTGGGATGTGTAGGCCTATTGTACAGTACTACTCATGTGTAGAAGCATAAAAAAATCTAAACATTTATTTTCTGCCTGACAGGTGAATCAGTGATAAATTCAACAGTTTACATTTACATTTATTCATTTAGCAGACGCTTTTATCCAAAGTGACTTACAGATGAAGACAGTGGAAACAATCAAAAACAAATCAGTTTAGCAGATAAAAGGCTGAAGTCGTGAAATCGTGGTGCAGTAACGTTACCAGGCAGCAAGGAAGTCGACCGGAAGTTGAAATCGGCTGCGTGCTGCCATCTTGTAGCAGAACTTCACTTGCGTTAGCATTCCCATTGACTCCCATTCATTTTGGCGTCAATTTGACAGCGAATAACTTTACATCTGAGGCGTTTAAAGACTCCGTTTGTCCATTATTTATTTCTAAAGATACACGACAATGTATAAAGGTCTCCATTACCTTCTATTTTACATTATGGCCCGTAGAAACAGTTTTTGTAAAAAATAGGCTAACGATTGCGTCATAACCACTCGACTCTCTGTCGCATTACCGTACAGACAGGGGGAGAAGCTCGCAGGCAATTAATTTAATATGGCGTACTGGCGTTACATTTTAAAATACTGTACAAAATAATTATTCAGAATACTTACTCCTGCTCACTCACGCCAAAGAACTCCCCGCTCAAGCTCTCCGTATCTGCAAGATTAACGATGGCAGTTTGCACGAACAGCTACTAGAAGATTTACATCTGTCAGACAGGTTGCTGACGTTGTCAAGCTTCGTTTGAGTCTGCGCGGCAGAAACGGAAGTGCTAAAAAAATGCAAAAAATGGGCTTCAATTGTCTCATTTGAGTTCCAATGGGGTCGCTGTGTCCATTTCTTTTACTGTCTATGAACGTTACAGATTATATAAGAAACAGAGGCCTATTTGAAATATTGCACATCCATGTAGGCCTACTGATCAAACAGTTTGAACTTCTTTATATTCTTCATGTCATTGTTTGCAGTTACTGATGAAACGGTGTTTAACAGAGGCGAAGAGTAGGGAAGTATTTTAACTTTACTCAAGTAAATTTAAAATGTAGGCCTATCTGTAGTTTATCAGAGCCCTTTTCTTTGGAAAACTTTACTTCACTACATTCCAAAGCATAATGTCTTACTTTTTACAGCACTACATTTCATAAATAAAAGATGTTGATTGTTTTACCTTTAATAGTTAAGAAAATTCAAAATGCAGTACTTTCTTGTACTCAAGTAAATCTTTGAATCACTTTTACTTGAGTAAAAGTAAGAAAGTAATAGATTTCTAATGTAATTAAGTATTAAAGGATATTTAATATGAGATGTAGTGCAGTAAAAGTACAATATTATGCTTTGGAATGTTGTGAAGTAAATTTTTCTAAAGAAAAACATTGATGAACAGACACTTGAAAAGTATGCTTTTAAAGCAGAGTACATATATATAAAATGCTTCACTGTCTGCCTCTGGTGTTTGATGCACTTGTGTATTATGAAATCAGCTTTACAATTTTACATTTATTTACAATTCACAGCTTTTTCTGCATCTCAAGTAATTGTAGGTACAATACAATTCATTTGAAAACTTCTTGCAGTGTCTCATGGTACATTCCAAACTATTTTAAAATGAAGTATTTTATAGTTTGTTACATATTATTTTAATGTGCTCAAAAACATTTACAGGCTACAGAGAGTTAGGTATTCCTTGAAAAATCCTTTTATCGCAGAAGCAAGATTTAAAATAAACTAATGGTGGTTATTACAATTTTTGAAAACTTTTGGAGGAATAGTGATACTGAAATATGTCTTATGCATTCCTAGAAATATTAAAATAAAACCTTGATGTTATTTTAAAAAAAGTCAATGAACACTGTATTAGCTTCCCAAATAAGAAGTGAAATAGCATTTGAAGACATTAGAATAATGTAATTAGCCTATCATGTCATTGGAATGGTATTGATGTTTGTTAAAGAGTTTGATTGGAAGAAGCTTTCAGGAGGGTTACTCTAACGTATTGGTCAAGTGAGTTGTGTATTCAGGACTCATTACCCCTCTGTGTGGTCTATGTTTGTGTGTGTGTTCGAGGGGCGAGACACTAATCTATGTCGTCAGGACTCTAAACACTGATAATGAGATTCGCCTCCCCCTTAATGAGGCTGATAATCACTGTTTGACAACCACCTCACTCTAATTGTCAGCAGATGTTTGTGTATTTGTAAAGCTGTATTGTGCTGGTAATAAGGACTTATGTTAACTAAAGAGACAGCAAGCTTTATCTAGCACTTGTCTAACACAAACATACATCTACAAACTACTCAAGACGATAGCTATGTTAATTATGTATTTTTCTAAGGGGAGTATTATTTGCTTTTTGTCAAACCAATTGAAACTTGATTATAAATTATTATTATAATTATTATTATAGTCAGTTTAGTAGTTGTGGCAGTCAACTGTGGCTGACACTTATACTTTGGCTTTGGTTGTTTAATGAAAGTGCATTAAATCATATATTGTGTTTTAATTGTATTTCATAGTATTTTACGTGTTCTAAATGTTTTTTTTTATATACTTAATTTTTTGACAGAGTTTCTGTTTTAGTGCAGAAAGTTGAAGTGCACTTTGGAAGTCTAGCCATTGCTTGTTTAAAGTATAACAATCCCATTTCCTCCAATAATTTTCCCTTTTGTTCTTCTGTAACTGAAGGGAGAAGGTAAATTTTCCATAGCGCATATTTGACTGACATTACAATACTTAGAAGAAGTTCCATATAGGGAGGACTTCTTTTGAGCCAACAGCTTTCTTACATGCAAATAATAAAAATAAATCTTTAAGAGATAATAATCACACTTACTCAAACCCTCTGGAGTGGCCCCTAGAAACATGACACATATGTTCAAGCCTATTATTCTAGATATTAATTGTCCTGTCCTTAGTCTAAAAGGCTAAATATATGGACATAACCAAACAATTTTGGCAAAGTAAGCTTATACAGAACCACACTCCCTCCGGGAAGGGTGCTGCTTCCCAAAGAACTTATATTTTTGTTCAATTAAATCTCCAGTTCAATGAATGAGTCACAGAACACTGAGTTTTCCATGCATGTAGCCGCATACTCAGATATTTCCACCCTCATGTCTCTCTCCCATTGCTGTCCGACATGGTCTATTGAAAGTTTATTAATTGAGGAGAAAGCACTATGCAATTTGACCCCTTTGATATTTTCATCTTCATATGCATCCATAAACGTCTGGAGGAATTTAGAAAAACCACCCTTATCGGAGCATCTGGTCTCTGTACAGAAAAAGTGCAGTAGAGATATGTTTGTCCCATTCTCTAAGTTGTTTATGAGGGATTCCAACTGGCAGTGCTGTTAATATATATAATAATTTTGTTAATATGTTAACAATCTTCATAGATCTTACCCTGCTGCCCATGTCTAGATGAAGCAATGCCCATCTTAAATTTTGACATTTAATACATTATAATTTGGATTGTAATCCTTTGGTAAATATATGCCCAGATACTGAATATGTAGTAAATTCAAATTCAAATTATACTTGTTTATTAATTCTTGTGTGGGAGCAAAATTTAGTTTCAAAGCCTGAGCCTTGTGGATTTTGAGTGTTTTTCCAGAATAGCTCCCAAATAACTTTAAGTTGTCCATTCACAAAGGCACTTCTAAGACTAGGTTTTGTTGTCACCAAACAGATTTCGTACTCTACTCCTCCTATAACTATCCCCTCTGGACCACCATCCTGTCTTATCATGTTAGCCAAAGGTTCAAAAAGGAGAAGGAGTGATGGGGCAACCCTGTCTATATCCTCTTAGTAAAACTATTTAATTAGACAGACTGCCATTCATTTTTATCCTAACTGTTGGTGATGATGTAACCCACCCAATTAATTGAGGTCGTGTTCCGATGTATTTTTCATGTATAATTTATTTATTTTTATTTTTTTTTTTGATTCTAAATTTTTCTTGCCTAATGCATGAAATGTTCAGACATATTTTTATTTTTATTTTATTTATTATTTTGTTTTCACTGGTTGATGAAAATAAATGCATTGCGTCGATGGGTGCTGACGTCACATATGCGCCAGCTCATTGAAGAGAGAGATGTGAGCCACATGTGTGGCTATTCTTAATCTAAACCATCGTTGTCAATATTTTCCTAAATGGATGTCTGAACTGTTTTATTGCATCAGTGTGGATTGATTCAACGCTCCGTGACCGTGTTGGATTCCCGCAGTGCGAAAGAACCGCGCTGGATTTCACTGTGGAGGAATTGCGTCATCGGGGACTCTGCCTTCACGAGGAAAAAAAAAAAAAAAAAGAGAAAGGAAGATTTGTTCATCGTTCATTTCTGCAAAGAATCGTAGGAGTCAAATTCATTCACACAAACTGAACTGAGTCAAATTCATTCACACAAACTGAACTGAGTCAAATTTATTCACACAAACTGATTGATTATTTGTTTATTTCTTCTATTTTATTTATATTATTTTGTTTTCTTTGATTGTCATTGATGAATGATATTTTGTTCTCAAATGGTGAATTGTAAAGGGGCAAAAGTATTCTCAGGTGATGTGTGATTTGAATTGAAAGTGAAAGAAAAGATTACATTGAATACAGTTACGGTTCAGTGAACTTATTGTTTCATTCATTCATTTTATTATTATTCATTAATTGATTCTCTTCCATATTTAATTTTATTTACTGGTATATATATATATATATATATATATATATATATATATATATATACATTTTTATTTTACCCAGTTAGTACTGTAGGCAACTATTTAAACAAGTGCAGACACACATTTAAGATTATTAATAAACATTTTTTTTTTTGCAACGTGTGAGACCCCGAACCCGAGACTCCAAATATTAATGTAAGTTGTGATTTATTTGTATTTGGTGAGCTCAGACCCTGTAGATATTTTTTTTCCTTTTCTTCTTCTTTTTGGGTGTTAAATCCTACTGATGGGTTACAATTACTTTAGTATAACAAAGAAATTCCCAACCAACAGAATCGAAAGCCTTCTCAGACATTATTTTTCCTTTTATTGATATACGCAATAATATATGGAATTAAATTTGGTTCAATAAACATGAACGTAACTTTATAAAACTTAATGTAACTTTTCAGAAACCATGAAAAATATGCCATTACAAAAGAAGAAAAACACAATGAAAATGAAAAAAATGAACTCAAATTTAACAGGCTCTTCAAGTATGCTTCATTCTTTGTTAATGTTTTTCAAAGATTTGTTTTCACTAATTTTCAGACTTTTGAACACGTGTGTGTGTGTCTGTGTGTGTGTGTACTAAACCCATGACCTTGGCATTGATATAGTGCTTTACTTTAGTTAGAACTAGAAACTGCTTGTGTTTGCATCTCTGCTAGCAGCTTGGTTTTTAAATGCAGTATGTTTTTCACTACACGCTGTAAAATCTGAACAGTCCCCCGGTCATTTCTCACTCACCTCTGAATCTGTTCTTTCCAAACATGTGTTAGCTAAAATTCACAGAGTCATACAAACACACAGACTGCAAGCCTTATGTTTGCACTGCTAAATATTACATGCGTGTTCTTTGTGTGTCTGGACGGTTCAGTTCTTGGCTCCTCGATGTTGCCTGTCTCTGTCTCAGTGTAATTTCATCTCTGTGTATGTCACAGCCTGCACCTCATTCTTTCTCTCACTCTTCAGTGCCATTTAACATTATGTAGCATAGCATATGTATATATATAATTTTTAATTACAATTTTAATTCTTATTTCCTGTAGGTATTATTGTAAACACTTTTGTAAACCTTTGTGAACACTGCAAACATTTTGTCTCATAAATTATTATATATTTTCAGAATGTATAGTAAATGTTTCCAATCCACTGCTCATCTTCCACTATACAAAAAAATAAAATAAAAATGGTTGTATCAGTCTGCAAGTTCATTATAGGAAGATGCAAAATCTGAATTCTCCACCAAATCTGTGAGATGACATTCTGCAAATCTCCACAGCATATCTGCACGAGGTTGCCTTATCTTTTTAAAATATTGCCACTTAAGAAGATGTTCTCCAGCAGACTGTATATCATCCTCCTCCTGCTGGATTCAAAATGCTCTGAGATTCCCAGTGCAATTTAGCAGATAGTGAGAGAAAGATTGAAATATGTGACAGAAGATGGATTTGGATGGTAAATGGACAGATAACGTTACCATCCAAGGATCAAAGCCTTTTGACAGAAAATGTCATACACCATGATAAATACAGCCCCTTTACATTAGTCTTGTATGTACATAATAGGATTCTGGATGCGATTTCTTGTTTAGGTCATCTTTTACTTCAAATAAATAATTCTAGATAAATTAGATTTTTTAAATGCATTCATGCATACACATAAAAACTCTAAAAAGAGCAGATGAGATGATATGAAGAGTCTAATAGTGAAAAACATTAAAACACTGCACAAGGCATCTCTCTGGTGGTTTTGGTTTAAACTAGAAATACATTTTGACTCGACGAACACCTCAGGAAACAGCTACTATAACAGGAAGACAGACAACATGTGACCTCACCAAACCAAAATAAATAATCCCTCAAACTCCCAAACAAATATACACATCAGAATAGACCATTTAGTCTCTCTCTCCATTGGGTTTTTCAATTCAATGAGTTTTACATCCGTTTGTTTTTCATTTTATTTTGGATTCCATCTCTGAGAAATCCTGTGGAATTGTTCCTCTCCTTTCAAAAAGTCTCGAGTCGTCGCCGTCCGGTCACATACATTCCTACTCAAACTGTGAGTTCATGATGTCCTCATTGTTGTAAAGATGAATAATCATTTGACAGAATTTGACCTACATGTCCATTAGCTTTATTATATCCTTACATCCATAAGCCAGATGGGAATGAGCTTCATGAGACATTTCCTGCCTGGTTTCCCTGTTGGCACGGTAATGAGTCAGTTTATATTGGATGTTTCCTGTGTTTGGTGGTCTTGTTTATTAAGATGAAGTGATTGAGCGCCTGTCTGCATGTAGTGCAGCACTTCAGCTGGAGATTAAACTAATCAAGCACCATCAGAGCCTTATATGTACCATCAGAGTATGCACTAGGAGAACATTTAATGAGAAAGTCTCTTCAGCAGGCTTTTAACCAGAGAGCTGATGAAAAATGCAGTCCTACTTCCTTATCATATGTAGTGTACTTGAGCAAGACACTTTGTTCCAGTTTGCTTCAAATGTAAGTAGTTTTGCATTCATGTAAAAAAGTTATCATGTTCTAATGGCAAGTAACCAAACTTTTACTGTTCATCTCAACTGATATAATAGTTTAAAGACTACTATTAAACATGATCCTGGGTTTACGAGTTCTTGTGATGCATTTTGAAGCAAAGTTTAGGTTTGTTCCTAATAATTCAGTTTAGGTAGGTGCATAGGACTGTTCACTTCCATTTGGAATTCGCCCATAGTTTTAAAAATCGTTCAATTAAAAAAATAATAATAATAGCAGAGTCTAGACTGTAACTGTAATATTAATGGCAAAGAGGAATGATATTGTTGGAAATATTTTTTTATATAAAAAAGAGAAATATAAAAAATGATGTTTTAAATTGTGTATTGAATGAGCTTCAAGATAAATTGCATATGGAATCTGTACCATCTCACGCTTTGTTTAAAAATAAAACATTTTAAAGTTTACTTTTACAGAACTGTGTAAATGTTTAAAACGCTGGATATGATTTGTGTTGTTTTTTTTAGACACTGGTGTTTTGTGTTTGTTTATTGTGTGGTGTTATGTACTTCTTTTAAAATGGTATTTTCTGATGGACATCTTGATGATAGTGTAGTTCAATGGGACCTTCCTGGTTAAATATAATAAAAATAAATAAATAAAAAAATGTACTTACTGTACTTCTCTTCTTTTCTTCAAGGACTCATAATGCAGTTTGTCCCATTATGTGAACAGAGACTGGTTTGCATTTCTAACTCTCTGATGATAGTTTGTCGCCATCTAACATTGCTCTTGAGGAAATACATTGTATTGCAGGGGGAAAAAATGTCTGATTGAAACCCTGATGGTAAAGACAGCATTAAAGCTAGTTTAAGAAAAAGATTATTTATATAGTATAGTATTTTATACAGTATACAGTGTTGTTTTAAAAAACAATATTATCTGTTTGTAAATACTATAACACTCATTTTGTGAGCTTGTAAACACTATTATTTATTTGTTAATTTGTCTGACTTTAAAAAAAAATCTGTGCTACCTGTCTTGACAAAGCATAAAGTCTGTCATACACTTTTACATAAATACTTAAATTACAAAAGAAAAAAAACACATATAATTTTATGTTTATTTATATTTTGCAGATCTCAGAAGGTACTGTACAACAGGATTGACCCAGGTTCCCAGGTACATTTTATTGCATATATATTCTCATAATAATCTGATTAGAATATTTACATCAATTTCAGAACATTTTATGTGTAATGCATATAGTGTGTCCACTTTTGCTTGCATTTATTTGTTCACATAACATCATTGAATTACATCATTTTCAAGCCAACAAATCAAGTAATCTTAAAATGTTTTAAAATGGTTATCTAACAGGGTTTCATGTGTTCATCTCCATAGATTTCTTTTCAGTTCACTGAATTATAACATAGTATGAGCTAGCTAATTATCTAGCTAATAAACTGTTAGTGAGCAATAGTGTGTTTAAAGGGAAGGTCCCAAACTTGAAGTAAAATCATGAAATCATGCATTGTTTTTAATAGAAAATTATAGTATTTTACAGTATTTGAATGTTTGCATGATTTCAGAAGACTAAACATTTAAAGAGAACTATTACAAAGCATTTAAGCCAAAAAAGCATGCATCATTAAAGAGACAAAAAACAGCTTAAAATTACTCTTAAATTCCGTTTTATTGATGTTCTCTTTTATTGATAAAGTTTGATCCACATGCAAATAAAGCATTCGTGTTTGTTGAGCAACACCATGTTAAGCAAAAAAAAAAAAAAAAAAAAAAAAAAAAAATCCTAATTCTCTTATAATAATCAGCTTTGATTTTGTTTAGGACATCTCCTGGTCATCGAGTCAGGCACTTGCATCCTTTTGATCGTATGTTTCCTGATTGCTCTCTGTCTGTAAGGCACTAACAGCTTTCTTGATTTTCAGAATTTTCTGGGAAACAGTCTTCATTCGCTTCTCTCTCTCCACCATGATCTTGCGTTCCCTTTCAATCAAACGTTCTCCTTTAGCAATCTTTTCCAGGATAAGGGTTTCTTGTTTCATCTTCTCGAGTCCAACAATGCGGTCCTCAAAGCCAGGACTTTTCTCCTCTTTCTCGGTTTTAATCAGGATTTCAAGATATTCGGCTGTGGAGAGAGATTTTGCTTTCAGCGCAATTTCATCTAGTCTTCTTAAGCAATCAGAGGACAGTTTAATCAGCTTCATTAGTTTGTCCTCAATTCCATGGAGTTCGTTTTCAAGTGCATCAAGCATTTGCTTCGAGTCCATGAACCTTCCTTTAGCAGCCATGAAGTTGTCTTTTAGCTCTTTAATGGTTTTTTTCTCTATTTTTGTTTCATATGTCCACATGAAATTTTCCCTTGAATGAGCAGAGTAATGGCAGTTTTCAGGGCAGATAATGCAGTGGTCATTCTCCATCACAGCACAATCTTTCACAGCATCTTCTGCAGGGAGGAAGCAGTTGGAGTGACATGTGAAGAAGCAAGTGTTGCAGTTCATGGTAAAACAGTTCACAGGGGTTCTGTTTGCTTTCATCACCTCTACCTCTTGTTCAAAATTCTCATTTTGTGCCATGTTGTCACTCTCACTTTCCAAACATTGCTTGAATTTTTTGATTTCACTCATTTTAGAAAGACCAGCAGTTATTTGAGGGGTCAGACTTGCCATGGCTTTCTCAAGACGCTCTCGTTCCTCCAAGACCTTTATAGTCATTGTCAGATCTTTACTTTCAATGTCCCCAAGTGTCTTGAAAAAAGCTTTCATCTGTTTAAACGTTTTTACCCAGACAAGCTCTGTCAGTTTATCTCCTCCATCACCATCATCATCATCATCATCATTATCATCTGAATCGTTGTGAGGGGTTGTAGGCTTTTCTGTTTTTTTTTCAGCATACACAGCTGAATTGTTGAACTTGAAATGGGTGGGTTGTCCCTTTTTATTCTTTTGACAGGGTAGATCTGCTGCTTTGATGGCTTCTAGAGCTGGGATGTCTTTACCATCTGCAAATGTCACTAAAACTAAGATGTTATCTGCGATGTCTTTGCCAAAAATGGACAAGACTGAGTCAAAGATGTACCTCTGGTTGGCACTAAGGCGGGCGAGAGAGGCCTGGACAACGAAGCAGACGACGTCAATATGATTGATTCCCAAAGGGCTACAGAGAAAGCTTTTGATTTGTTCTGTAATCAGTTTATCGTGCGCGATTCCTCTTGTATCACCAAATCCTGGTGTGTCTACAATTGTGAGGGAGTAAGGAATTTGAAACCCAGGCTGATTGTACAGCTCAAAAGATGAGACGATAGATGTCTGACTCTCGGCCTGTGTGCGATTGGTCACTTCATTGATTAATTTAAAGCGATATGGATCCTGCCATTTTACACCTAGTATGTAATTGACCATCACATTGATGAGAGAGGTTTTTCCTGCACCTGTTGATCCCAAAAGAAGAATTACTTTGTTTTTCACATCCTCCACTTTTCTTCCGAAAACATACTGATTAAAACTTACTTTCTCTGCCATTTTTTGGTGTAGGTTCAGTGAATGGATTGTTGGATTGGCCTTTTTTATTCGTTGAGACTGATTCAAGAACAATGCACTCCCATCCTTATTTGTTTCTTTAACTTTAAAACTGGCTGAAAACACAGTTTCAGGACTGGGGAGACTCACTCCATCATTACCACAGTTTGCAAAAACTCTGACTGTGTAAGCCGTGTCTTGTTTCAGTCCCTGAAGAGTGCACTCCCTGTTTGTAGATTTGACAGACTTCCAAGGTTTTTCATGTTCCTGATCCTTTGCGCATTCTCTGAACTCCAACACGTATCCGGTGACCAGAACATCCTCACCCACAGATGTAGGAACATCCCAGACTACAGTTGCCGTCTCAGATTCTACTTGTTTCACTGTAGGTGCTCCAGGAGGAGCACATGGACGAGTCCTGAAGAAGGATGTTGTGTCACTTGTCAGACTTACTCCTGGACGGCACACAGCCTTGCAGGTAAAGCAATACTCTTTCTGTGGTTTTAACTGCTTGACGGTGACCTGATCTGAAACCCCATCAGTATACATCTCTGTCCATTCAGAGCTCTGTGCAGACTGATATGAAATACAGTACGAGTCCACACAGCTTACACCGCGGTCAGGAGGTTTGATTTGCAGATGTATGCAGTCATGCTCAGCACTCAAGAATACCGGCATTGGTGGTTTTGAGGGAAGCTCATACTGTGAACTGATGAGTCTCCCTCTTTCATAAACATGAATTGAAGAGGCAGTGCTGAGTTCATCCGGGATTGATGCAATGCAAAATTCAATGTTGGTTCTTCCTTTATTGGCTTCCTTGAAATCTAGGAAGGCCTGTATGGTTTCCCTGGTCAATGTAGTTGCATCTCCTGAAGAAAACCATTTTTCTGTCTTCTTTGAGGAGTTTTGATCATAACTTATTTGCTCTCCATTGTTACTAGATTGTGCCTTCAGGTAATTCTCCATGTCTGAAAGGTAAAGTTCCTTTTCATTTAAGGAGGTGAGTGCAAAAGCTATCACATTGTTATTGGATGCCTTCAAGACAACTTTGTCCAATTCGTTGCTGGATGAAAGAGCAGGAACATCTTTCATGATGTCAAGGTACGATCTAACAACGTTCATCTCTCGCTCTCGCTCATTTAGATACTTGGTTACCAGAGCACCCTGAAATGGGGATCTTTCTTTGTCATTCAGGGTATCAGCAAGCTCCTGTTCTTCTTTACCTCCACCCCTTATGGCTGGAAGAACCCTGCAGAGATGTTTCTGAAAAACTATTTTATAATCTGAACAGAGGTCTTTACATTTTTTGATCTTAGCTGCGATTTCAGGGAATTGAATGGCAATACTGTCCCTCATCAGATCTTGACACTGAATGTCACAGTTGTGCATTTCATCCATGATTCGTTGGACTCGTCGTATTAGGCTAACACTGATCTCCCTGACTAACTGAGCGGCTGCTGAGTCTAGTTTTTTCAGAGGGTAAAGCCACACGGTCATGGGCACAGCATTCTCTCCATTTTCTCCCAACAGTTTTGGTAGCTCCGAGTACACCTTGATGGCATCAGTATAAGAGACTGGATTGTTTTCCAGAGCAAAATCTCCATGAAAAGTGCAGCTGAACTTGTCAATTTTCTCTTGTTCCATTTCAGTCATTTTCAAAGATGCCTTGCCCTCTACTGATATGAAAGGTATCTTTTTGATTGATGCTTGGAGTTCACCTTGTATCTTTTGATGGTTTTCATTGGACGAAACTTCGCGATCAAAAATAAAGAATGCTTGAGCTCCATACAGTAGAGCCGTAACAACATGTGTGGCTGAGCCCTCCTGAAATATATTGCAGTGCTTTACGTTCCCTGCCCCAAGATGCTCCATAGTTAACTGCTCAAAGCGTGAGGTTGTATGATAATGTAACGTGACTCGAGACTGATGTTTAGATGATTTCTTGTCATTTAGATATTCTCCTGATCCTTTGACACTAACTAATCCACCCAAAAAGCTGACTTCAAGAGATGCAGTGACATTAAGAGCACTGATTTTGTCTTCACTTGAATCTGTGGCAATAATTTTAAAGTCAGTGTTTGGCTGTGGCCGTACATTAATATTCTTCTGCAGCATCTCAGCATCCCAAAGGGTTATTCCTTGAATAAATGAATAAATATATAATTATACAAAATAAACACTTGTTTAATCTTCAAAGATGCAGTTTGTTAATAAAGATAACATCTATTTAAAAATTTGCTGAAATTTGCTGGAATTTGCTGCTGGCTCTGATGTCTCTAAACTTAAGTGGTTAAAAAGTACATATAATTTGTTTTGGTCTTTGGTCTCATTGCTCTATTATTTATTCCAGAACAAATGGTTTTGGCTGATGGTAAAATATAATCACGTTATATTTTATGTAACTTCAATGCTGTAAATCAGTGCCTGCCTTTGTACTTTTAACTGTATTTCCTAGCAACTTTTATGATGGCTGTTGTAGTTGTTTATTAGATACAATTATTCAATAAATATTTTTTTATATAAATAATACTAGTATTTAATAATAGTATTTAGTATTGGGGAACAGCATGTGTTTGTGATGGTGATTTTAGTTAAATTATTTTCCGCCATTAGATGAAAGGATAGTTTAACAAAGATATAGCTCTCCTCAGTGGATATTCAAACCAGCTTTGGTTCTGCTGTTAAACTGTCAATTGTTTTATGAAACATTGTCCTTTTTCTTAGCATGAGAATCCAACTCTTTAAGTGTAAATAACTCTGAATGCATGAAACTGCATTGTGATCTTAATCCCATGCAAGTCACCCATGTCTGTAATTTGTAATGTTAAAAAATTATTTTTCACTGAACACAGAGGTCCTGTGATAATATTAGACCTGTGCGAATCGACATTTCTGTGTTTTGGCCAGCATTTGGCAAGTTATATATAATTTATAGAGGTTTTTGTTTCCTGTGCGGCTTTTTATCTTTCGCATGATTGGGGCTGCATTGGAGTGTTTTGATAGTATTTTGGTTGCTCTCATATTGCTACGCCATACAATTTTCAGAAAGAGAAAGCTGAAAAGATTTTGAGGTTGATGTGTTACAAATAAATCAAGCATAAAGCTTCACTGTAATGCTCCTGAAAGTGACATGACATACAGCCAAGTATGGTGACCCATACTCGGAATCCGTGTTCTGCTTTTAACCCATCCTAAGTGCACACACAAAGAGCAGTGAACACACCCACACAGTGAACACACACCCAGAGCAGTGGGCAGCCATTTATGCTGCGGCGCCTGGGGAGCAGTTGGGGGTTCGGTGCCTTGCTCAAGGGCACCTAAGTCATGGTATTGAAGGTGTATATTCGCATCACAATCAAATAAATCTCACTCCCTGATATTTTGTGATCCAACACATCTAAGTTTTTATATGTACTGTATGTTGCTCTGTTGAGCGGCAAGAAATTATTTAGGCCATCACTGTGAGAAATTCTAAAGTGCTGCAAGCTGAGTGATACAAATGGTGAAGTGGCTCCCGTGGTAATATTGGGTGAATATCTCATACTTGGAAAGACCTCTCAGTCAATCAGATTCAAGGTACAGGTAGAACTGGGTCACTTGTCATATTAGGTGGCCTTAACTACTATGTTCTTACTTCAAGAAATAATTACAATGTACTTATTGTGTTCATATTGTATTGCAAAACACTTTTGCTTCAGGTGAGGTGGGATACCGGTTAGGTTAGGGACTGCTTTAGTGGTATGGATGGATCGGTTTAAGGGTGGGTTAATGTGTCAGGAATGGGACAGCAGTGTAATTATAAATGTATTACAGAAATTCATTACACATGCAGGTATTTTTTGAAATATAAGTACAATGTAAAAACATGTATGCACAGAATAAGTGCATTGTATCAAATTATTAATTTAAATGTATTTACATAGTAATTAAGGCCACCTAATAAAAACTAAAGTGAAGCAAAGTGAAGAGAGCAGTTGCTAGCAAGAGGTAAGTTCAAACTAGACTAATATTTGGGATATGGTACAGTCATACCACTTATTTCATGGCATTTCACCACATAATGGGGAAGTCGTGGCCTAATGGTTAGTGAGTCGGACTCGCAATCGAAAGGTTGTGAGTTCAAGTCTCAGGCCGGCAGGAATTGTAGGTGGGGGGAGTGCATGTACAGTTCTCTCTCCACCTTCAATACCACGACTTAGGTGCCCTTGAGCAAGGCACTGAACCCCCAACTGCTCCGGATGTGTGTTCACAGTGTGTGTGTCTGTTCACTGCTGTGTGTGTGCACTTTGGATGGGTTAAAAGCAGAGCACGAATTCTGAGTATGGGTCACCATACTTGGCTGGATGTCACGTCACTTTCACTAAATAATTGCGATACACAAAAAAACTCTTTAAGATTTTATCAGTTTTTTTGTTATCTTGTAATCAATTACAGTGTACAAAACTATCATCGCAAAATGGCAGCGGCTGCGTTTGTATGATACGAAAGAGCGAGTCCGTGATAACATAATGATGAAATAATCCCTAGCAAGCATATAGCAGCCCCTTCAGTTACGGTACATTCACACAGGGCATCAGCATCAATAGTTGATTGAGGGTGAGTCTGAAGCTGGGTGCTGATGCAATTATTTAATTTAATTTAAAAGTTTCTTTTTTTTTTCATTTTGTTACTAACTCCCCAACCCTAGATGGGTGGTTATGTAACAATAGTGACAACAACTAATCACATTAATTTTATGGTGTTTATGGTGCATCTGATTGGCTAACACTTATGTTGGTGCTTGAACTTCTTCTTCAAGCAATGTCAGTGGCATCCACAATTCAGTTAAGTAAAGCATCACTCATTCAGAGTAAATTAAAAAGATCCTGAAGTGTCCTGGACATTTATCACAGTGCACACAGTAATATTTCAAGTAATAATAATAACATATAGTCATAATATTAACAAAATAAAATTTATATATAAAAAATGCAAAGCTATCATAAATGGTCCTTGAAATATGATTCTTTTGCATTAGAAACTAACAGTTTTATAATCACAAACTATTAATCTATTTCACTATAAACCTAAACTTTGACTTTTGTGTAGTTTTTGTTTATTTTGTCATGACAGAAAAATCAGTAACATTGGTAAACATATAATTTAAGCTAATTGAAATACTGGAAATGTTTTTTACCTGGAATGAGGCAATCTCTCCGGCAGTCATAAAGCATTCCTAATTGAAAAGGGCGGCCAAGACAAGCCAGTTCAATGGTCTCCGAGTCCGACATCTTTCTAAAAGTTGACAAAATAAGCCTTAATAATATTTAAAGATTACGCCAAGTGTAAGATAATAAAAGTGGTAGCACTTTATTTTACAGTCCTGTTCCTCATGTATATACTATGTACTTATTATAGTAATCACAATAACTATGTAATAACTAGGTACTAACCCTGAACCTACCCCTACCCCATGTAGTTACCTTGTGTTACCAGAACTTTCTTAGATAAATACACTGTAAGTACACTATAAGTACATTTTAGTACAGGTACTGTAAAATAAAGTGCAACCATAAAAGCTATTAATAAAATGAATTTAAATATAATTGTTGAGGGCATGGTGAAAAGGCACTTTCCACCTGTATAAACAACTGCAAAAATAACAATAAATCAATAAAAGTATGCAGTCTATAGAGAAATTATTGAGCTTGCTAAGGGAGACCAAATTGCACTTATGCCCCAGTTTAGCATTTCAGAGATAACATCATTTAATAGTACATACCTTTTTGTATGTACCTTCTTGTCCTTTTCAGTCTAAGTTTCAGACCTTGATCATTGTGAACTGAGTGCTGGGGGTTTTATAGAGTTAAGGCCACACCTTAAAACAGTCTGATTGGGCAAGTGAGAAGTCTCTTAATAAAAAAAATACAATTACGTAGACGTGACTGTGATGTGTGTACTCTGACGGGAAACCAATAATAATTATATATATATATATATGTGTGTGTGTGTGTGTGTGTGTGTGTGTGTGTGTGTGTGTAAACTAAGGTTTATAGGTATTTAAATGTACAAAGATCTTTATGTATAAACTGAAACAAAATGTTTTGTATTTCAGTCACAGCTATATAATGAAACAGAAAAACTAACAAAAAGTTTAAATAGAGCAGTATCAGATCTGGTCAAAATGTAGCTTTAATTTTTGTTAATTGTATTTGTTTGCTTAAATAAATAAAAATCAGTAGTGTAAACATTTTTTCAACTGTTTATTGCAAGATTATTAGTTACAGCCATTGAACTTATATAAACCATTTCTGTACTTCATTTTGTTTATCAGTATGCGTAGAGCACTTTACAGTATGCTTAGAGCGCTGATTACATTTTTTTTTTTTAATGATATGTCTTGAAGGACTGGTGATGTTGTGAGGGATATCGGTGTGTTTTTGAGCATTGTATCCATACACTTTTGTGTAAATCTTTTTCTTAAGTCCCTGTATGTTTGCTGATTGCTGGTATCCTGTTTCACTACTTCTGGATTTTTGTATTATAAAAAATCTTTCATAAAGCTACATTTTTGAGTCCACGTGTGACACTGTCACATCCAAGTTTTGCTTCCTTTTTCCTGAAACACCACAACAGTATTCATTAAAACTTGTTACCAACATCAATTACTCTTATGGTTAACAAGATAAGACTATGGATAACATTTTTTATAAAAAAATGAATCTATAAGAAAAAAAAAAAGAAAAAAATTGGAAACATTTAAAGAAAACATTTTAGATCAGACAAACATTAAGAAACATTTTGAATGTTTTTCACTCTTGGAAATATTGTACAATTGTAATTGTGTAAAAAGTAATTTTTTTGTTACATCTGCTATAGTTGTATTTTATGAATACTGTTGCGTCCAAAGACGTATTTTATTTGTAATCATTTAATGTGCTTTGTGGTCTGTTTTTGTTTCTCCTCATGTCTACTGCCACCATGCTCATGCTGGTGATTGGGATCACCTGTCGTTGATTTGCTGCCCATTAACCTCAGCTCCATTGATTGGCTGCAGTCGGGAGAACGTCAGCATATAAAGCCAGCACCATCTCACAACAACGGGAGAGAGAGGGTTGCAGATGCCAACTTGCCACATGGACTTCTTTTCTCCTTGTTCCAGATAGCATCATCTTATCTTGTGGAAATCTCTTAACTATTGGGGCAATTGTAGATATAGTTTGAGATTTATGGTTTTGTTTAGAACTTAAGGTTTTCTTTTAAGGAAACCTGTAGGGAGGTGGGTGCCATTTTTTGTTTGAATCTGCTTTTCTCCTGGTTATGGGTAGTTAGGGAGAAAGGGAATTTTATTTGTTATTTATTTACTCTTTGTTTCAATGTTTAGGTAAGTTATGGTTAAAACTGAGTTAGAAACCTTTTTGTTTGTTTTGTTGGCCTTTGCCCCCTCCTGAAGTTTGTTTCCTCTTATCCTTTTTCTTTTGATTCAATAAATACTTTTTCTAAGTTTACTAGTTTTGGGATGTGTGTTACTGGGACTAGAGATAAGAAGGACCTGTGCTCTCTCTCTCTCTCTCCAAAACTTTGTTACTGCTATGCCTAGTTCCCCTAGACTTTAAAGAAAAATAAAGCTAGCACGTAACAATACATTTGGGTCAAAAAAAAGGCAACACGCACATTAGGAGTAGGAATTCTTAAGAGGAACAGAGTGTGGTGTTTCAATATTAGACATCTCAGTCTCAGATAGAAAGTAAATAAAAGGGAAGATGAAACTCAGCTGTGGTGGACATGACAATTTTCACACAGAAATGGTCCCTCTGTTATTCCTCGCAATGAAGTATGGTCTATACAGTATGTTGTGCTCGAACTCCCAGTGTAGATTGACTGTGGTTGGGTTACTGATGCCATCCCACAACTGCTTCAGAGGAATGCACTACTGCCTCTAGGCTTGAAGTTAAAGTCCTCATGAAATCAATTTAATTATATCATTGATTTTATTTACTTAGGTAGCCTTGAGGTGAAACATTAATCTCTGCAAGTTAATGTAGTTGATGAAAAAAAAAAAGTTTGTATTGGTAATATTTAATTAAAATCGGAAAACATTTGCTTCCACTCTAGAATGGCCTTCCATGGGATTCCAAGTAACTGCTGCAGCCGTGATGTTTGGGCTTTTGTTTCATAAGGCTTTAGAATGTTGTTCTTAAGGTTTTCAAAGTTAAACACATTGAGTAGAGAGTAGAATTGCACCAGATAAATTTGCACCAGCAGACCTACCAGAATTGGCATATCGAAGAAGCTTTGCATTTTCAGTCATTGTGGGAGTCCTCTTTGATATCCAAGACCTATGCCTGATTTACATCTTCTCCATTGCTGGCTTAATTAAAGATTTATTCCATGAAGAGGGCTTGAGTTGTTTAATAAGGCCGATCCCCATTAACCGGACATACCGCTATGCCTGTTCTATTCTAGACAAATCACAGCTGGTTATTTTTAACAGTAATCAGACATTGCTTACAAATCCATCTCATCTTTTGTTTTTTATACTAATCTCATAAACATGGGAAAGTGGTGACTAAAACAAGCTTTACAGCACTTGATGGGTATGCAGGTGGTGGTAAATGTCTTAAGTCCTTGATTAATTTATTCATTCGATTCCTTCAAATGGCTGATTCATTTAGGAGTGAAGTAAAGGGTTCTTTATGAATGGTTCATTGAATCATTAGGCTTGTTCCACTTAAAGTGGATCATCACCATCAGACCGATCAGTGTGTGACATCAAAGTATCGCAAGAGCTTTAGATAGCAGATGCTTTTGAATCGTTCTCGCGGTACTTTGTCATACACCGATCGGTCTGAACGAGCCAAATGGTTCACCAAATTCATTCAAAACATGGATTAAGAAATGAAATGCCTCTGTGGGTTGCTCAATATTAACTTGTTTTTTTTAAATGTTGTATGAGATGAGTATCACATTTGCACTCATGTGATATTGCACTTAGCCTACTTCTCGTGTGATCTTTCTTAACTATGTGATTGTAAATATGAGACACAATCTCATATGGGAATTCTTGAATTTTAGGGAAATTCTCTAGGCTCCATCATGCAGTGAGTTGTTGCTTTGCCTCATGTTAGTCATCAATCGACTGTATGAAATGGAGTATGATATATATATATTTATTAGGATAATGCACCATGTCACAAAGCTCGAATCATTTCAAATTGGTTTCTTGAACATGAGTTCACTGTATTATAATTGCCCCCACAGTCACCAGATCTCAACCCAACAGAGCATCTTTGGGATGTGGTGGAACGGGAGCTTTGTGAGTGAGTGAATGTACAGCGCTCTCTCCACCCCTAATACCATGACTGAGGTTCCCTTGAGCAAGGCACCGAACCCCCAACTGCTCCCCAGGCGCCGCAGCATAAATGGCTTCCCACTGCTACGGGTGTGTGTTCACGGTGTGTGTGTGTTCACTGCTGTGTATGTGCACTTTGGACGGGTTAAATGCAGAGCACAAATTCCTAGTATGGGTCACCATACTTGGCTGTATGTCACGTCACACTTTTTATATGGAGTTGTGTCCTGATATGTCACAAAAACAAGAGCATACACACACACACACACAATACATTTTATCAAACAAAATAATTCTTGCTAAACCTACTTTTTGTAATCTCCGTTTTATGCTGTACACAACAATGACTTTAAATGATCTTTTCAGAGTAATTTCTCCAAATGTGATGTGAAATTCATTAATCACCACATCATGTAATTAATTATATTAAAAATGTTAATCATTTACCAGCCCAAATAATTTGTTACCTGACACATGAGACAAGTTACATGATAGGGATTCCAAATTATATTGCCCAAAAATACTAACAATGCATACAGTACAAAGAGGATGGGCCTTTTATGGTCATGATCTGTTCTGGTTTATTTTTTAATGATTCCCTTTCTCCTGCCTTGTTTGTTTATATGGTTTTTGATTAATTATCTCATTAGTCATTATTAGTTAGTAACTCCCTCCACATGTTTTCCCCTCATCAGCTGCCTTATTTAAAGTCTTCTTTCTGTTTAGCATTTTGTCCATTCTCGTTAAGGTTTATTTTTTGAGCTAATGTGGATTTAGTTTCCTGTCTCCTGAATATTCTAAATAAAATACCTTTTTGTTGATCTTCTATGTCCTCTTATGTATGTACCTAACCAGCCCCCGTAACAGAGCCTTAGACACCTCTTTTTGGTGCTTACAAAATGATCTGTTGTTCTGGACGACTTTAGTTGTATTTTTGTTCAGCACCTCTTCTCGTTTTTTTCAGATGTGTTCTGTCTTGCATACTGTTCAGTGGATGTCACCATTTCCAACTAATTAGCCATAATTAGCAACAAATTTGGTCACTGTTTTTCATGTGCGATTTTTTTTTTTTTTTTTTTTCAGCACTACACATTTTAAAGATTATCATCTGCCATAACTCTCTGATGGCTCTGAATCCAACAGCACCATTATTCCCCTCAAATCAGGCCAGAGTGAAAAGTGTGGGAGCCGACACAGTTTAAAAACATATGAGGCATGAAGTGACTGACCGACCCGCAGTTGGAATCAGCTTCCAGATGAGATCAGATGTGCTAAAAGATTAGCCACTTTTAAATCTAGACTCAGAACTCATCTGTTTAGCTGTGCTGTGCATTTATTGAATTAGCACAGTGTGACGTCCGAACTGACTGCACTGTATTTTATGAATTGCATGTATTTCATGCAACCCGAAATGATTGTACTGACTTAAATTCATTTTAAATAGATTGTCAAATAATTTTCAAATTTGAAATTCCTAATTTTATTTTTGTTAATTTTTTATTTTACTTTCTTTTATGTAAAGCACTTTAATAAACCTGCCATGCCTTGCCTGGCCTTGCCTTGCCTTACTGATTATTTATGGATTTTTAACCCAAATTACCTATATTGATTTTAGAGTATGTCACAGCAGCGTCCATCTGTCCATTTACTTGTGAGTCTTGAATGTGCACTGCAAATACAAAAACAAACCATTCTGCAGAGGATCAAAAACAGGATAGAAAATGTGATAAAATCTTCTAAATTATGATAAAAAAATTTTTTTAAATAAAACATTAGAAATGAATCTCAGGAAATGCTATAAATGACCCCTTTGAACTTTCATTCTTATGTCCCATGTGTGACTGTAGCAATATCCAAGTTTTTGGTTCCTTTTTTATAAAAAAGTCTTTTCAGCTGTTATTTGTATTTAGATCCTCTATCTCTGTGTTTGTGGTTATTGGCTTCCTTGTTTCTTGAATGCAATTTTACTGATTCTTTGCTTTCCAAACCTTTATTCAGATTACGGGAATTTCTGTCTTCAGGCCATCAAAAAAATCAGCTTACTTACCCCAACTTACTTTTCTGTATTTTGATCAAATAGATAAAGCCTTGATGAGAATAACAGACTCAATTAAAAAAAACATAAAAAATCCCAAGATTTTAAATGGCAGTGTATATTCAAGTTCAAGTTCAAGTCTGCTTTATTGTCAATTTCCACATGTACAGTACATACATACAGAGAATCGAAATTGCGTTACTCTCAGACCCCGGTGCATACAGATAACATTAACATTAAAGCCTAAAAAAAATAACTAGATCAAATATAAAATGTAGATACAATTATACAATAAGGGAATTATAAAAAAAAGACATATAATAAAAATAAAAGTTAAAAATAAAGTTAAATAAAGCAGCGCAAGGTAAATGACAGATATAGTGCAAATCAATGAAGTGAACTATATATATATATATATATATATATATATATATATATATATATATATATATATATATATATATATATATATGCTGTGTGTGTGTATGCAAGGGATAATGTATGTCTAGCTGTGCATTTAACTATTTTAATTCAAGACATGGAAGTCAATAACAAACTGATGTAAAGCGGAGCTGAGTTTAGTTATTTTTCATTTTTTATAATAGATATAAACACAGATTTGCATTTAGTCATTTAGCAAATGCTTCCATCCAAAGCATCTTACAAATGAATAAAATAGAAGCAATCAAAACCAACAGAAGAGCAATAATATGGAAGTGCTATGAAAAGTCTTGGTTACCCTAACCCAGTACATGGGTAAGCATAACATTGAAAGCTAACGCCGTGTTTCCTGATGGTATATCCCAAGGGTAACATGTAAAGCATGAAGAGTAATGGCCCTAGTACTGAGCCTTGAGGTACTCCATACTGCACTTGTGATCAATATGATACCTCTTCATTCTCTGCTACGAATTGATGAAGGTCATATAAGTACGATTTAAACCATCCTAATGCACTAATGTGTATTTTTGATGAGAGGCCAGTTCGAAGGTTTTGGGGACATATCCTAATGACAATGAGGAATTACTAATAGTCAGAAGAGGATCAATGACTTCTGGAAGCACCTCTTTTAGGAGCTTAGATGGAATAGGGTCTAACATACATGTTGTTGCTTTAGATGAATTAAAAAGTTTATACAACTCTTCCTCTCCTATAGTAGAGAATGAGTGGAACAATTCCTCAGGGCATCTATAGTGCACTGTCTGATGCGATACTGTAACTGACGGCTGAATGGATACAATTTTATCTGTAATAGTATCGATCTTAGAAGTAAAGTAGTTCATAAAATCATTATTGCTGTCTTGTTGGGAAATGTCAACACTTGTTGATGCCTTATTCTTTGTTAATTTAGCAACTGTATTGAATAAATACCTGGGGTTATGTTTGTTTTCTTCAAAAAGAGATGAAAAGTAATCAGATCTAGCTGTTTTTAATGTTGTCCTGTAGGATAGGTTACTTTCCCACCAAGCAATACAAAATACCTCTAGTTTTGTTTTCCTCCAGCTGCGCTCCATTTTCCGGGCTGCTCTATTTAGGGTGTGAGTATGCTCATTATACCACAGTGTCAGGCTGTTTTCTTAAGCGTAAAGGAGCAACTGTATTTAAAATGATAGAAAAGAGAGAGTCCATAGTTTCTGTTACATCATCATGTTGTTCTGAGGTTTTGGATATGCTAAGGAATTGGGATACATCAGGAAGATTATTTACAAAGTAGTCTTTTGCAGGGCCGTGCAGAGACCTTTGGAGGGGCAGGTGCTCAAAGTATAAAAGGGGCACATGGAACAAGGCTTTAAATGGCGCTGTTCAAAATATCAATACAGCAATATATTGTGATGAATTCCTTGCGGATTCACGTATCGATATGGATGGTTATGTATTGATACAGCAGCAAATGCTTTGATGCAAAGAAACAATAGAGAAGACAATTTTAAGTTTAAAATAATAATAGCTCTGGGATTAGAAACTGAAATGTCTTAAATTGTCCCAACCTGATGGCTTTTTCTTCTCTGTTTCAGCATTACTCTATTATTTTAACCATCACTACTACTTTTGCACCTAATCAATAAGTCCACCTTAAATATTGATACAAAACATAAAAAACTGATCCACTGGAATATAGTGATTAATATTATTATTACTGTAGTAGTTGTTAATTGTCTAAAATTGAACACCTTTGCAATGTAAACAAATGACAGGCTACATTTGTTATTCATATCCTTGACACTGCACTTTGATGGCAGGTCAGGTATATTATGCATTTTTTATTGACACTGATATTTTTACATTTATTTCCAGAGAGATATTATTGAGTTTACAGGCTAAAGTGGTCTTGCTGTTGAAAGCACTGTTGCTATTGTAGAAAAAATATATATTTGCGTCACATTTAAAATATAATTATATAATTAATTCCTGAATTGTTTTTATTTTTATAATGATAATTCAGAGAATGAGAAAATCTGAATAAGTCTTACCAGTGTTGTGATAATCATTTTTAAGGCACTCAACGTGTTAAAAAATAAATAAGTACTGTAATATAATAAAAGTTTAGTCAAATAACATAAAAAAGACCAGACCCTTCGATGCCTGTGAAACTTTTCTCCCTCAAACAGCTAACGTTAGTGTTACTTCTACACTACAGGCTACACACAGCAATATAAACAACATATCTGCATGTTCTCACATCACATCGTTCTTGTAAAATAATAATAAGTATATAAACATCAAAATCACTTCGCTGAGAATGAAACACCACTTACCAGCTGCCAATTAAAAATGCGCGTGCGGTGTGAGGAATTTTCCCGGTCAGGTGAAAGGTCAACATATTGGTCATTTTATTTACGACTAAATTATTATTAATAAATTGTAATAATATTATGATTGGGCGTTGACAAAAGGGTATGTTATTACAAAAAAAAAAAATTCGAGGAAATTTTGCTTTGACAAAAGGGCACTTTTGGGGCAAAGGAGCAGGTGCTCAAGTGAACAGGTTCTTTCGGACAATTCGATCAAATAAACCAGTTGAAAAAAAAAACGGTTCACCGGTTCTTTTGCGCTCGATGTAATGTCATTAGCGATGACTGCCCTTAATTCAAGCCTTCAGTTTACCCGCGCTTATAACATAAGCACAGAATCAGTTCAGAATCAATCACCAAAAGAACCAGTTCGGTTCAGACGAGCTGTGAGTCAGTCTGCTTCACACTGAATCACACATGCGCAGTATCATCAGCTCAATGAGTGCTTCAGAACTCCTGACCTGATATTTAGATATACTATTCTTCAATAAATATATTTGTTTGACAGGTAAGCTGTGTGCAAACAGGAATATATATTATTTTTTCAAAAAAAAAAAAAAAAAAAAAAAAAAAAAAGCACCCCAGAAAAAAGGGCACTTTCTCTCTAGGAATAAAAAGGGCAGGTGCTCAAGCCCCCTTTGATGTCTATGTGTGCACGTGCCTGGTCTTTTGTGGTAGAAGTGATGGTTCTAATTCTACCATACTTGTAACAAGAAGTAGAATTTACAGTTTTAGCTATGAAGTTTGCACAAAACTAAATAATGATTTGAGATATCATTTCTTGGCTGCATAATTTTAACACCATCAACATCAATTTTATGTGACAGTATTAAATCTAGAGTATGATTTTGACAATGAGTAGGTCCTGAAACATGTTGTTGTCTAACTCCAATAGAGTTCACAGAGTCTATAAATGCTGATCCCTATGCATCTTTTTCATTATCAACATGCATATTTGTGGCGAGTGGGGCGGGGCCGAGAGGCGTGGGAACGAGGAGTGAGGCCAGGTGTAGTGATTGGAGATGAGCTACACCTGAGCCCCACCGCCAGTATCGAGTCCCACGTAGGAGATGGAAGGATATAAAACTGGAGTGACGACCGTGAAGGACGAGAGAGGACCAGGCCTGGGATATTATTTTATGTTTTGGCTTTTATTTGTGCGCGTCAGTCGCCGTGAGGGGCTGACGCGCTGTTTTGTATTTACTTTGAATATTAAAGTGGTTTTGATTGTGCGCCGGTTCCCGCCTCCTTCTTCCCGATGAATATGGAGTTTTTATCGTTACAATATTAAAATCACCAACTATTAAAACTTTATCTGCAGCCAACACTAACCTGGATATAAAATCACAAACTCTTTAATAAAGTCTGTATGGTGCCTGGGTGGCCTGTATACAGTATTTGTATAAGTACATGTAACATCTGTAACGGACACCGTAAAATAAAGTGTTACCAAGAGTTGAAGAGAAGTATAAAGTAAGTGACGTGACATTCAGCCAATTATGGTGACCCATACTCAGAATTCATGCTCTGCATTTAGCCCATCCAGAGTGCACACACACACACACACACACACACACACACACGCACACCCGGAGCAGTGGGCAGCATGAAAAAGTTTGGGATCAGTTAAGATTTTTTTTTTTAAAGACGGATCTTATGTTCATCAAGGTGTTCATGTGATCAAAGCCACACTAAAACAGTATTGTGAAATATTATTATATTATAGTAGTAGATATATATGATAGTATTATATGATAGTAAAGATTTTAATTTAGAATAAATGCTTTTCTTTTTCACTTTTTATGCATTTATTTTGTTATTCATTTTATTTAAAAATGAGACGATTCATTACTCAAAAATAATTTGAAACAAGTTTTGTGATTTTTTTTTTAAATGTAGTTTCTTTATACATTAACAAACACTATGTTTTACAGAAACTGTGCACTTGCCCGCCTGTCTTTTCATTTATTTTTTTATATTTTTTTTAAATATAATTATTAGATGTATTTTTGTACTTACTTCACAAACCACAATCATTTTCAGTGCTAGATACTATTTCTACCAAGTGCTTAGCAGTGCACACTATACTTCCAGTAGTTTACAGTATAAGAAGAGGATGTGGAAAAGAACATCTGAAATGGATTTTTTTGATCAGCAGCAAGTAAATTGCATTTTCCAAATAATAAACCATTGTCTTTTATGATTTTGTGTGTGTGTCAGGTTCAGCTCCTAGGTCAATTGCAAAACAAATCTGTTGAAAGTCTAAAAGTTCTAATGCCTGTCAAACAAATTCAAAACCTAAGTGAAAAAAAAGCATACTCTTGTGTGGTGGTGAAAATAAGATGTAGAACTTTATTTTGATAGCATCTTTAAAAACAAAAAGTTTTCCAAGTGCTTTACAGTAGATGTATGGAATAAGAAAAATCTAAAAAATGTTTTAGGAGATGTGCACATATCTTTCTGTATGATGAAAATGTCCCCTATTAATAAACTATACAAACAGTTTAACTAACTGTCTTGTTTTCATTTTCTGCATTTTCCTTCTCTATGTGAATTCTTTTCCTTTCTTCTTCCTCTTTAAATCTGTTCTCTTTGTAGATTTTTTGCTTCTCTTCTTCTTTCATTCTCTGTATATTTCTTTCATTTTCAACTTTTTGGTATTGTTCCTGGAGTTCTTGTTTTTCTGCTTGAATTCTCAATCTTTCCTCCGCTGCATTTTGCTCCTGTCTTAGTCTCTGTATTTCTGCTTCTTGTTGCAGTCTTCTATAGTCTTCCTGCATTCTCCACTTTTCCGCCTCAGCTTGTTCAGCTCTCCTACGCTGCCTCGTTTCACCCGAGTTATCATTTCCCATTTTCAGTCTTCTGAAGATGGAAAGATGTTATACCATTAGAGAGAGGAACATTTGTTCATTAAAGTATTAGAAATTCACAAAATACATTAAAACGTGCTTTAAATATGCTGCAACAAAATGACATTTCTGAAATTTGGCCAAGATTTGAATTGTTCATGGAAGCCCACTGCATATTTTTTCTTACTTTAAAATTCCCATTAAATGAAAAAAAAAAATCATAAAAAAAAGAATTCTAAAAGAATTGTTTTAAAGAAAGAAAACTGCAATTAATATGCCATTTTCTGAGGTCATAAGTGCATGTTTTTTTGTTTTTTTTTTACTGTAAGAAATGTTATATAGTATTTTTCATAAAATAGGCTATAAAGTTTACCCTTATACTGATGAATGTTTCTTTCCTCGGGTATTTCTCAGTTTCTGCCTTCTGTGTCCTAAAGGAGAAATTGATGCTTGTGTTATGAAAAATTTGATATATGCTGCATATTCAGTAGTAGTAAACAGATGTTTAGTTCTTAAAATTGAAGCAGTCATTTTCCTTATTAGAGTTATCAAAAATATGGGCTGTAGAATTTGCATACAATAGAATTATATATATATATATATATATATATACACAACATACCCGTTTCTTCTTGGTACTTCAGTAGTGTTTTTGTGTCTTGGCTCCTCCAGATGCAGATGGTGTGTGTGTGTGTGTGTGTGTAAACTACTAGAGTAAGGCACTTTTATACAGTGCTGAGAGGGGGGAATGCTGTAATTTGACATGCTGTCACTGATCAGCCAATGAGACTGCAGTGTTGTGGAGGACATGAGAGGTTGGGTATTTTAGCATTTCCTATTCAGATCAATCTTTATATAAGATGTGTTAACTGCCAGCTTTAGTGTTTTCTATAAAAAATAACAAAAATAAAATTCACTTAATGCACTTATGAATATCAAGCAATGTTGTCGCAGGGACCATATAATAAGTAATTCTTTTTTATAGGTTAAATTCATTAAGCCAATGCAAATAAATATAAATATTTTTAGGAGATAAAAGTGTAGATTAGTTCCTCTGATCTTTATGTTTGTTAATACTTGAAGTTCTTCACCTACTACTGGCAAGAGCTCCACTCCACTTTAGTCTCCAAACTAAAGGTTAAATAAAAAAAATTACAATAATGACCCACTAGAGGGCGCCAGTTCCCTGAAATAAACCTCTGAAAACTCCATTCATTTTAGCTACATGAAATGCATGGAAATCATCCATCGTTAATGTATGTAAAAAATTAAATACCAATGCCCAAACACAGAAGACCCAAAAATTCTGATTATGAGATATTCTCCATCTGACAATTAATGAATGAGAAAAAAAAAACTAATCAACAGTGTACCAACAGTGTAACTTATCTACGTGTAACTTAGTAGCCTATCATTGATGTACTATTATAGTTGTTTTTAATATTTTGAATTACATTTTATTTTTATATTTTCTGTTTTCATTTTAAGGTTTAAAGTTGCATTCATTTTATTGTGTTTTTGTAATTTTGTTATTACTTATTAATATTATTAATTTTTGTATATTTACTTTTTGTTATTTTAGTACTTTTTAATTTTTAAGTCAAGTATAAGTATTTATTCATGTATTTACTTGTTTGTTTGTTTGTTTGTTAATGGGTTTAAGGTTTAGTTATAACCCCACTAGCAATACTAACAAATAAAAAATTATTAAATAATACTGTATATTAGGTTACAAATAAATTGACAATAAAATTATATTAATTATCATCATCATCATCACAATTTGTTGTATTTATTTATCCAACATTAATATTATTTGTGCTTTTATGTCATTGATTTACATTAAAGACACATTAACAGATTACGAGTGAGAAATATTTACAACAGACAGACACAGTGTTGTTAGAGCTTCAGCTTCTCATTTTATTGATGACTCTGGTTTGTGTGTGTGTGTATTCCCTACATTATGGACCAAACAAGGACAGTAATTCCAGTAAAAAAAAAAAAAAAAAAATACACAGTGTGTGTTGTGTGTGTGTGTGTGTGTGTGTGCTCTTGTTTTTGTGACATATCAGGACACAACTCTGTATAATGACATGTGTGTGACACAGGTATTACAAGGAGAGGGTGACTTATGAGGACATAACCCATGTGCCCAATTTGCAAAATGCGTATAAACCATACAGAATGAGTTTTTTTTGAGAAAGTAAAAATGCAAAAAAAAATCCTGTGAGGGTTAGGGTTAGGTGTAGGGTTGGTGTAGGGCCATAGAATATACAGTTTGTACAGTATAAAAACCATAACGCCTATGGGATGTCCCCACTTTTCACAAAAACATGTGTGTGTGTGTGTGTGTGTGTGTGTGTGTGTGAGAGAGAGAGAGAGATGTGTCATCACCTCTCTCTCCCCCTCTAGAAAACAAACAAACACACACACACACACACACACACACACAGGGCTGCTTTATAGCTCATCTTGCTTCCATTAGGACAATTACAGTGAGGTGTCTGAACTAGAACATGCTGTTACTGAACTTTCTGATTACTCAACACACACACCACTGAGATATTGCTTGAGGGCAGGCATATCCACAAAATAGTGTGATTAGTATGATTCTATTAATCATTTTAGAGGAGCAATTTGCATACAGTATAGATAGATAGATAGATAAATAGACAGACAGACAGACTATAACGTTTGAGAAACATGACTACACGATCCATCCCACCAGTTTTTCAGACTGTGAGGGTATGGGACAGTGAGTCCTGTTATTTCTGCTGTAGTGTAGTATTCAGTGCACCTGTCAGCACCTGTCTGTCCCATTGCTGCGGGCCAGTTGGCACAAGTTCATTGTACAAAAAGTTGCATGGCAACAAGATGGCAACATACAGTATTCTAGGAAATTCAGAAGGTTAACGGAGAACATTGTCATGCCCGTTGCGTGTGGGTCGATGGGATTCTTGGAAACGCTTTAGCTTTCCTAAAAAAATAATACAAGTTTCTTTTATAACAGCAGTGTTTGACTCAATGAAGGAACATCAAAGCATATCATCCTGAAAGATATCGTATAAAATAATAAGTAAACAAATTGAGTTATGCATTGCAACGCTGACTATGCATTGCAACTTCTATACAAATTGCCTTGTTAATCATTTTCAATTCTTAACTGTTTTAAATTCATTTTAAACCTTTTAAATCAATTTCAAAGTTTTTAAATTCCTTGTTTTATTGTTGTGATTATTATTATTATTATTATTATTTTCTTTTCTTTTATGTGAAGCACTTTGAAATACCGTTGTGTATGAAATGTGATATAAATAAACTTGCCTTGCCTTGTTATAGACTGGTCAGGGTAGCGCCCTGTTTAGTTTGTAATGCATGAAAACCAGACTGAATGTGAGGGATAGAAGTAGTACATTTAATAGATTGTAGCCTACTGTTGTTTACGAGTAGCTGACAAAACAATATTTCTGATTTATTCTTTCAGGAGAAAAAAACTACATAACACAACTATGACGGTTATGAGAACTTCATATGACAGTTTTGAGTCAAAATTACATCATGAAGACATCTTTACATGTGTTTAATCTGACTAAAGACATAGACTTTAATTACGTTAAAATTGCACTTTTAATGGACATAAATAAAAGAGGATAAAGTTATTTTAAACAAGGTAGCTTTTAAAATGCAGCTTGATATCATTTTTGGCTGTTCAATCAATGAGTATTTAATTAATGTTGCTAATATTGCTTCCAGATCACACTCGAAATGGACGGTTAAGACAAGTGCATTGCACTGTGTGATACAGAATCCAGAGCAGTGTGCCCTTTTGTACAGGCTACTGCACATTTCACATCAATTCAGGCATTTCTTTGCATACAGAATATAAATATTTGAATACGCCTAACCCACCCCTCCCTTTTTTACATCTTGCAATTCTGTTTTTCCACTATGGAATCAAAAATATCTCACAGTTCTTCCTTTCTCTCTGCTGTTCTCAAATTAATGGTTTTCTTGTAATATTGTGTATTTAAAAATATTAGCAGGGAGAGAATTACAGGTCAATTCATGTTGTTGAAGAAATGTTTAGATGACATGAAATAATCTGAAATGAACATTTTCTAAGCCGTCCTTACATTACAGCCACTTCTAGCTCTCAAACATCCACACAATCTTCTTTTGATAGATGTGAAGCCTCGGATCACAAAAGGAGGTATTTCTCTTAAGGCAACTTAACTGGTTCTGTGTGTTTTATGATGGCAAGCCCAGACTGGAACCACATTTATTATTATAGTGGATGTTCTAAAGTCTAGGACTAGAGTAATAACAGAACAAGAGAATGTCTCGAGTTTTAGGTATTTACAGTATGTTTGCATAAATCTACTTCTAGTACAGACTAATTACCTCCAAAACAAAACAGCTGCTACAAAAAAGGAATGTACTTTTATGAAAGTACAAAACGCCCTCTTTAAACAAGTCTGATCAAGTGTGTAGCAGTATGAATGTGTTTAATGGACTAGCTGAATTCAAGGATGTAGCCCAAACACTCAATAACTGCTCTAACACTAATTTGAAAAATGTGCTGAATTATGCTCAATGTCCCTGGTGTATGTATAAACCCGACACTTCTGTTAGACTCAATGAAAGAGGACTGACTCGTGGTAAACTTATTAACTCTCTCTTTCTCCATTTGACTGGTTGTTATTGTCTTCTTTTATTAGTCTGAAAACAAATGAGTCTTTGAAAGGAAAATGTACAGTATGATATGACACAATAAGATTTAACACTGATAAGTCTTTGTGTAAATGTGCACAAAACTGGAAGCCTTTCTGAGTGTATTCAAGTGGTCGGCTATTTTAGAAAGGAAAATGTAAATGATGGAAAAGAGGAATTAGGAAGAATCAATCAATTCTGAATAAAATATTTTATTTTAGTTCTGGCATGAAACTCTATATGGCATAGTCCAATAGGTCTAGCTCAATCTGACCTGGTAACATAATTGTCACATGGCAGCTGATTGGTTGTTTCCTGTATAGGTAGCCAATGAGCTTTCTGCTTAATATTCAAATACCTGGCATTTGCTTGCTGTAGAAGTTTGCAGCGCACTGCAGAAACCCTTCACCTTCCCCAGCTCCACCTGTATAGATCTGCTATGGCGGGATTCATATGTGTTATATGTGCAGCAACAATATTTATTACATGCTTACAGCAGCCATTGTGGATGTATTGGCAGTAGCAAATCTCGGTACTTGCTCTGCCGCAGAAGCAGCAACTTAATAGATCTATTCCGCCAAGACCAAACACATTAACATTGTCATGTACATTACCATGCCAGTCCCTATGAGAGTTGTCTTGACAGAAATAATATGTAATCATGTAATCCATATAAAAGTAACTATAGTCTGATTATGTGTATTTTAAAATATAAGGCAAGTTTATTTATATAGCACATTTCATACACAATGGTAATTCAAAATTCTTTACATAAAAGAAAGTAAAATAATCTTAAAGAAAGTATTGCAACAATTAAACAAGGAATTAAATTGAATGATAAATGGAAAATGAATTTTAAACAGTTAAAAAATATACATTTATACAGAAAATACAGTGCAATCAGTTCGGACGTCACACAGTGATTATTCAATAAATGCACAGCTAACAGAAGAGTTTTGAGTCTAGATTTAAATGTGGTTAATGTTGTAACATATCGGATCTCTTCTGGAACCCGGTGGCATAATAGCTAAAAGTTTTTTGTGAACCCTTGGTGTTTTTAACTGACTCAATCCAAATTATCTGATTGGTCTGTTAGGTTTATATTCACTGAGAACATCTGCAATGCATTTAGGTCCTAGGTGAAGAAAAAGCAAGTAAAAGTACTTTAAAATCAATCCTAAATGTAACTGGAAGCCAAGGACATGAGGACTGGTGTGATATGCTCAGATTTTCTTGTCAGAATCCTGGCAGCAGGTGAGGAGACCATTTGTGATGAGTGGGCGGGGCCGAGGGCCGCGGGAACGGGCGAGGCCAGTGGAGTGATTGGAGATGAGCGACACCTGCTCGACCCACCGGTCTCGCTTTGTTCCCACGCCTCTCGGCCCCGCCCCACTCGTCACACCATTACAATAGTCCACCCTGCTGGTAATAAAGGCATGAACAAGTTTCTTCAAGTTTTGACTGGAAACAAAACATCCGATTCTTTCAGTGTTTTTGAGATGAAAGTATGCTGATTTAGTTCCTGCTTTGATTACAACTGAAACTAAGGTCTGTCTAGCTGTGACCAGTGCCACATCCGCTCAGCTTTTCTGCATTGTCTTCTCATACTCTGTAATGCTGTTGATTTCTCCAATGTGATTTTTGTCAGCAAGTCTTCTTGCTGACTTTCTCAGGTGTAACGTCATCAATAACATTCTTAACTTTTGAGTTAAAGGAATCAAGGAGATGATCAACAGAGTCTGCAGAAATGCTTAATGTTAAAGATATAGTCTTCATAAAACAGCGCACTAGTGTTCTCGTTAATACATCTCTTTCTGACAGAGACAGATCTGGATTCAGTGGTAGCGGAGATCAATATCTCAAAGAAAATACAGAAGTGAGAAGATAGTGCTCCTTTAATAACAATGGATGAAATGTTTAGATCTTTACTGATGAGTAAATCTATAGTGTGTCCTCTATTATGTGTGGGTCCATGCACATACTGTGTTTAAAAAAGTTATAATTTATTTCTGAATTATATATGTGAATATTAAAATCCACTGCAATAGCAAAACAGTTAAACTCTTGAGGAAATCATTGATAACAGTTCTGTGAACTCTTCAACAAATGCTGGAGAGTATTTTGGAGGCCTGTAAATAATAATAAACAGAATGCTTGGAGCACCTTTCAGCACAATACCTAGATATACAAAAGACAAGTACTGAACAAAATGACACTCGCTTGCATTGATAGACATCTTTAAATAGAGCTGCTCCACCTCCAACCCCACTTAAAGTCCTGCAGACACGCATGATAGTAAACTTAGGAGGAGCCGTTTCATTGAGGGCCTTTGCACTGCAGCTGTATTCTTTCGTTTAAAAAACATAAAATCCAGGATGTTTGTGGTTATTAATCATTGATCAGAAAAAAAAATGTTAATGAGCAAATGTCTAAAAATGCTAACTTGGCATTAAAAATGGCATTAATTTTTGTCCTACAATAATCTTAGTTTGATGCATAACTGGCCTCAGATTAGAACGCTCAGATGTACGGTTTGAGAAGGCCTTAGACATTCTGTCACGTGATAAAACAGAAATATAGAAAGCTACAAGCACACTGTGTTCCCGCTTATTCTGTAAATATTTGTGAATGTTGCTGCTATCATAGCAGGGACCAGACACATATCACTGAGAGCTGCTATCTAATTAACTTAAATCTCATTACAAGTACTTCATTTTAGGAATCCGATTTCATAATCCATATTACATGTAGTCAGCTATTACCCAGCTCTGCTCACAGGTTTAGGTGTGCATATGCTTGCTGAAACATTATTACATAATAACATTAGCAAGCTGGAACAGAGCAGACACACGTACTACACACAATCATGTTTTTTTTTTTTTTTTTTATTCCTTTCACAGACATCCACACAACCACAAAGAAACAAATCACAAAACAAACACAATGCCAGGCCTACACAATGAGACACAATAATGATGCAAATTTCATAATGTTTTCAATTTTGCAATGTCAATCCCTTATAAAGAACATTTCCCAATCACACGTGTGAGAGTCTCACTAGTCTTGTAATAGAACAATATGCTCTCACATTAATTCACATGAGTATTCAAACCTGTGATGTCTTGTACAGCTTTGTTTACTTCATTTAAATTCCATCTCATTAGCAATGAGTTATGTGAGGCTCAATATGAGGGATCATGGGAAAATGGCACACTAACACAATAAAGTTTTCCCTGAGGTGACTTCTTGTTAACAAATGTGTTTGTGGTGAGATTCAGCCTACGGCATTTTAATGTTGAATGATGTGTGTGTTTTAATCAGTCACATGATCAATATTTGTGTATTTGCTCTGAAATGGCTTAGAAGGACCAATAGGTTTAACCAAATAAGCATTGACAAATAGATTTTAAAAAGGTTTAATTCAATAAATAGAGTAAAAATAACCAAAACATATATTCAGTCTGCTTTTCACTAACAACAGATTATTTTATGTACCATATAAACAAATAGGAATATTATATTATATTACATTATTTAGATTGTAATGCATACCACGTGTAGAGATTTGAACATTTGTGCATTATGCTGCAAAATAATCTTGTTTTGAATTGTGAAATGGATTGCTTGTAAAATTATTACAAATACATTGTGAATATTATAGCTTCATACAGCTTTTTCTTCACACATTTTCTAGGTCACTTCCAACATCATCTATGTTTACTTTCTTTTCAAATTACAATGTGCCAAAACAACGGTGTAGTACTCAAAATCACATAATCACATAACACAAATAAAATTTTTATTTTATTTTTTGGGGGGTGGGGGTGTAGTGCAGTTTGTGGGAATATGTGTGATTAAGGGTGTACTCACACTAGGTGTTTTGAACCGTGCCTAGAGTGAGTACAATTTTGTCATTTTAGACTGTTTAATTTGTCTATATGAATTTGCATGTTTTTTTTTTTTTTGTGCATTTGTGCATTTGTGGTTAACTTATTTGTATTGGTTGTCTAGTGTTTATGTCTGTGTTGTCATGAATTGCCATGAAAATAATCTCTGTGATTTCGAGTATGTTGCAAAATATTATCTTTGTCAGAATGAAAGAGAGCATGTGGGCTAGCCTGAATACAAACAGTGTGAGTGTTACCACAGAAAATATGAGTCATCAGCACTGCACACACTCCCCTGTCTGTGTGTACGTGCATGTTGGTGTATGTGTATGTGTGCATTATCCATTCACACAGTCATGATTGTAAACACAGACTGACATGCAACTCTGGTTTTAAGAGGTAAAAATGTATCGGACTAAGGATAACAGAGTATTTATGCAATCCTTACCTCAGAATTTCTAATCCCAGGTTTTAAGGGTGTGGAAAGCACAATAACACATACAGACATTACAAATTGATCAGATCTGATTACCTCAAATGTATTTAATTTTTATTCACTTGTTATTTACTGATTATTGCTTAGTTTCCCACTGTTGGTCTGATGATGAGCACACTGAACATTAAACCAAATCACAGGTTATACTGCATGAAGTAATGCAGTGTATGTGACCATGTATTTACAATTTGAGTTGCAATGAGTCAGATCCTTTCAGGGAACCACTTGACGTTAGTCTCGGTGATTTTTTCATGAATCAGACTGATCCAGTTCACAAGACTCAACAAGAGTCATTGGAATAAGTGTCTCAATTATCCAGCTCATTTGAGGGTAAGCATCCTTGGGGAAGTTGGAGCTTAGTAGTGTTCCTGTACCTCAATTGGTAGAGCATTGCGCTATCAAGTGCAAGGTTGGGGGTTTGATTCCCCGGGAAACACATGATAAAATTAAAAAATTGATAGCCTGAATGCACTGTAAGTCGCTTTGGATAAAAGTGTCTGTTAAATGCATTAATTGAATTTAATTTAATTTAGTAGTTAGAGAGTATGACTACTAACCCTAAAGGTTAGTAACCCTAAAGGTTGTGGGTTCAAGTCTCGGGCCAGTGATACCATGACTGAGGTGCCCTTGAGCAAAGCACCGAACCCCAAACTACTCCCCGGGCGCCACAGCATAAATGATGAAAATGCCCACTGCTCTGGGTGTGTGTTCACGGTGTGTGTGTGTGTGTGTGCACGCGTGCATGGATGGGTTTAATGCGAATTCTGTGTATGGGTCAACATACTTGGCTGTATGTCACTTTTTTTTTTTTTAAGTTGCAATGACCTGACAGTACTTTTTCTTTTTACTGATGTATTTTTACAGTGTAGGCTCTATCTCTCTCTCTCTGTGTGTGTGTGTGTGTGTGGGTGTGTATATATATATATATATATATATATATATATATATATATATATATATATATATATATATATATATATATATATATATATATATATAGCTTCTGAAGAGTAGCCTACAGTCATCTATGCTTGTAAAAATATGCGTAAGTACCACAACTTCCTCATTTGCAGAGAAGGGGGTACGTTTATATACTTCCCCAGAAATAGCGCCAAGTACAACCGACCAATCATCACACAGAGAGACACACCGATGACCAATCCTCAACCAGATCGATTGACGCACTCACCCATAGGGTGGAGTTGAGACGGTGGGCGGGGCACTAGCTGCTCGCTTCTGATTCGTCCGCTGGTGACGACACTGAAGGCGTTTCGCTTGTTTTGAAATTGGAAGTCTGCAGCGCTTCTGTGCAGTCGAGCGTCCGCTAAAGACAAACAAACTGTTGCATACCTCCGCGCGCGCATGAAGACACGGCGGGAAAGCGCCTTCTCCAGGATCTCCAGCTGTGTTTGACAGATCTGATGCGTGGGAGGAATATGGATGTTATTCCAATGTGTAGTATTTTCCAGGAGCTGCAGAGTGTTCTTGACACGGGATACCTGTCTGCATTACCATCTCTAGAAGAGTACTGGCAACAGGTGATGAACCACCAGCTTTATTCACCAAATACTTTTTTAATAAATATATTATGTTATAAAAACATACAATAAATAAATGTATTTTGTATTTTTAATCAAAACTACAGTAAAATATTAATGTTGTGCAATTTTTCAAATTCAAATAACAGTTTTCAAAATGTTATGTATTCATATGATGCCAAAGCAAATTTTTTTGCATAGTTAATTTTCACCCTAGTCTTCTCTTCAATGTCACATTGATTCTGTAATTCTTATTTATTTATTTATTTTCCTTACTTATATCTCTAGGAAGGCTGGCTTGCTTATTTATCTATCTATCTATCTATCTATCTATTTATTATTTATATATTTTTTACTAATTTTACATGTATACATTGTTTAAAGTCATGGTTAGAAAAATGTGTCATGGTGTCACAAAAGAATCCGCTATAAGCTTTTCTGTTATATTTTAAATATGAAGTGCATTTTCTTTGACCGTTTAGAAAAGAGCACCACTGATACTGTGCTAGACCATAGAAGAAAGAAAGTCATATAGGAATGACATGAAGTTGAATAAATAATGACAGAATTCCATAGAATTCTCAGTTTCATCCTAGAATCTTTCCTACATGCAAAGTACTCTGGCTGGTGTTTGATTGCTCTTGATTCTCTCTTATAGACTTGTCTGGAACTTGAGCGCTATCTGCAGAAAGAGCCCTATGTCTCTGCAGCTGATCTGAGATCAGTATACCAGTCTGACAACCTTTGGAATCAGATTCTGCGTTGCTGTGGGACTGAACCGAGCTCGTCCCTGCCGGAAGCTTCCATCCCCAAGCAGGACGGGATCGCTACGGCTTCCCATTTGTCATTCAGCACTGCATCAGCTGATGTGCACACACACACACTGGATCACAGCGTATCTGAGCAGCAGCATGTAAGACCCTCCTCGCCCTCACTCCCTCTCATGAAGGATAAAGAAGATGCAGAAGGGGTGACAGGGGATGAGGGCAAAAGTGTGGGGTCACTTGAAGGACGAAGGAGAGCTCATCGCTGTTACTTCAACGGCTGCAGGAAGGTGTACACCAAGAGCTCTCATCTGAAAGCACATCAACGCACACACACCGGTAAGCTGTTTCTGTGTGAGCGTCTAATAGTCTTACCTTTCATTTGCTGTTGCCACAACAGAGTATTCAGCTTTGGGAAACAAAACTTCTCCCATTTGGATCAAGTTGAAAGTGGCTTCAGTAAGCTGCATTACAAAGCATATTTTTTAAAACCACTCTTAAAGCCTTCACAAAATCATAACGGCAAATGCAATTTAGATTACTTCAGATAAAAGCTTAGTTTAGGCCTCAAGAATATATATATATATATACATATATATATATATATATATATATATATATATATATATATATATATATATATATATATATTAGGGGTGTAACGATACGCGTATTCGTATTGAACCGTTCGGTACGACGCTTTCGGTTCGGTACGCGGTACGCATTATGTATACCGAACGGTTCGTTGGAGTAATTAATTATATTTGGAAAAAAAAAAAAAAAAAGAGAGAGATAGAAATATAATGATATGCGTTCAACAAGGTAGCCCAATAACCCAAACAACGTAACAGGCAACGCCCCTGACACTCCCGAAGAAGGAAAAAACACCATCTTATATGTTTATGTTAGGCTACTCAGCAGGCGCTCGCTCACTCAGTACACGCTGAAGGCTCGTTGCAAAATAGCCAATGCGTTTAACAGACTAGAAATGAGAAGATCCCCCAATAACCAACAGGTCTGGTGTTTGGGTGCACTTTGGATTCCCTTTAAGCTATAATGGTGATGGCAAGAGAGTGGTGGATAAAAAAACAACGGTATGTCGTTCTCCTCCTTTCCAAAGCGCTCGGGCAGAAGCGCTCATGAGGCGTCTGTCTTTGCTAAGCAACAATGACGTGCTCTCTCCATGAGACGCGGAAATTTCAGCGAAGGATAAATGGATTTGCAGGTCTAAAAATCGCTTGCAGTAGCTCTGCTACTGAATTTATTTCAAAATTGCAATCCATATACAACTACGATCAGCTGTTCCTTCATCTTGGCTGAGCTCTCAACGTTGTTACGGGAAAGGATGAAGCTGATTGGTTGGTTCTTGTCACATGACCCGTGGTGCGCTTGCGGCATTCTGAAAAGTTGAGATGTTTTTACATTTTGCTGTATCTAAAACGTATCGAACCGAACCGAACCGAACCGTGACATCAGTGTATCGTATCGAACCGAACCGTGAATTTTGTGAACCGTTACACCCCTAATATATATATATATATGTAGTGTGAAAGTTTTTTTTTTTCTTCTGAAGGTCCAGTAAACAGTTTCTTAAAAAATGGATTTTACATATTATTATTTCAAGTAAGGCTTTACAGGGAATGCATGAACTCATTAAGCGTGTACTTCAAATACCATGTAATTGATTAAAAGTGTCTGCCAATTGCATAAATCTACATGTTTCAGTGCATTCACAGTATCCATTCATTTCCATGTAGCGCAGCTGTTGCATCACACGCATTGTTGTTTGAATATTTAGCATGCAGAGGTGGCTGTGTGACCTGGGAATGTTTGAAGAGTGTGTGTAAATGCCGTTTGGTGACTCCCTACATTCCTGAAATGCTCATTCTTCATGTTGCAGTCATACACTCTAGGAACAAAGATTAGTAATCCTGTTCCCACACTCTTCATCTTGCATGCAATCTAAAGAATGTTTGCAAACTCTACTGACTTTACTAAGAACAAATAAAGAATATACAGGAACCCAGATCACAGCAGGGAACACCATAGAGACGGTGGCTTGCGGGTGTGAACGTGCTCTAACACGTTGCACCGAAGGAACCCAAGTTTGATCTCTTTTTCTCACTATGCTTTCATGTTGCCTTTTAGACGTCTTCTAAATTCGAAGTTTCAAAAACCTACAGAATTAAATTCCTCAAAATCCGACACATTCTCAAATGTTTTTGTCTGTTGAACGAATCCTTTTAACATAAAATACTTATTTGAAGAAGTCCCTGAGATTGTTGATATTTCAGTAATTTAACAACACATTTGCATATTCCTGGTCCTCTTATAACAGTTAACGGTCAAATGCAGGTTAAAAAAATTATTTTTTATTAAGGGATTTAACTTGTTTTTATTTGTTATGCTTTTTAATAACAATAATAATAAAAAAACAATTGTCAGACTCTAGTTTAGCCAACCCTGAATTAGTGTGAGGTTACGTGTGAAATATAACACTAATTAAGACCAAAACAGTGAATGTTGTTGTGTGTTTGTTGGCTGCCTGCAGGTGAGAAACCATACAGATGTTCGTGGGATGGCTGTGTGTGGCGCTTCGCTCGAAGTGATGAACTGACGAGGCACTTCAGAAAACACACCGGAGCCAAACCTTTCAAATGCAGCCACTGTGACAGGTGAGTGTGTGTATTATCAGACACACTGTTTCAAACCGGTTTTGAGCTATACATAATGGTTTTTGTTTTATTTTCAGGTGTTTCTCTCGTTCTGATCATCTGGCCTTGCACATGAAGCGACACATCTGAACGCAAATCCCAAAGACCTGTCACAGCTGGTTTTCTATGTATTCGCTGAGTGCCAGTGTTGCAGATTTTGCACCCTCTTGTTAAAGATATAATTTTAGCAGAACATGGATATTAGCATTTTTTTTTTGTCCTATGCTTATGACTTATTCAATTCAAGTTAAAGCATAGCTATAAAGGCACTGAAAAGGCAGAAAGTCTGGTACGGAATGTAAATTAACATATTAACAGACTTTTGCAAATTGCAGTGACTATGTATGTCAAAATCAAAAATAATATTTTGCTAACGTGTTTATATCCAGAGCAGCTAAGTGTCCATGTACCTTTATAAAAAATACATATTTGCGCTAGAAGTGTTTATTACAATCTCAGATTTACTAATATGTTCCTATAATATACTAATATGTAGCATTTAGGAGTGAATAAAGTACAAATGACCTGCTTTATCCAGCAGTTACAGGTACATTAGTCAAACTAATATTACTTGTTCTGTAAACCAATAAATTTAACATTAGTGCCTTAAAATGGTTCTCTTAAAGTCAATTATAAGCTATTCATTAGTAATCACTTTGGCCACTTAAAGTTCAGGTTTGATGATCAGTTTTTTCAGAAGGACTGGAATGACTGAATTGTGCAATTGAATGATTGTTACCCAAAGAGAGGAGCTGGATTTGCTGCTGTGTAGTATGCTATAATTTTATGATTTTGAAACTTGCATCATGATATTTCACTGCTTTACCGAGCACAAACTGACATCATGTTGGCTCAGATGAAGCTCTAGCATTTGTTGTCCAGATGTTTTAAGCCCTGCAAATGTTACAGAGACAAGGATGTTCACTCATTGATTGATTATATGAAAGCTGTTGATGTCTTACTGGAAGTTGCAGTATCTTAAGGGGAATTTTAAAATGCACTCCAATATTATCATATTATTATATTATTATTATATTACATTAGTTTCATGCAAAAAAAAAAAAAAGTAAATTTAATTCTACCTGTACACCATGGTAATTTTTAATCATTCAAATCTTTGTCTAAAGGGACTGATGTAAATGTTTTTTTTTTAAATCATTTTCTTTGTTAAAAGCAGATTTCTATGTAAAGCAAATATATTGTAAGATTTTTATTATTTTTGTGAATACATTTTATACGACAAGAATAATGAATGATTTTTTATAAAACTCTGTTATGTGGTTTCATCATTTTGTGCACAAAATTACACATTAGAGAGTAGAGTGAGATCCTGTATCAGAAAAAAGACTGTTTAAACCGCAAACAGACTCTTCTGGAACATTGTGTGGTCAAAAATATGGTGCACTGTGTTCAGTGTTAGAACAAATGTTCAATACTTCAAGTTCATGGCATTGTTTTATAGACTTTTACCTCTACACTTAAAACAGACATCAGTGAGATGAATGACATGTTCTACAGACCCACCTTCACTAAAATACTGCAGAATAAAACTTCAAACAAACCCAATTTAAAAAGATATTTTAAAATAGAAATTCTGATTTAAATAGGATCAGTAGATTTCAGTTCTGGAAAGAACAAATAATGTGTTATAAGTCATACAGTAAGCTATAACATGAATTCTCATTTATTAAGATAACGCTAAATTCATCACAAATCTGCAATAATAAAATAATATAAAAACATTTTAAATGTTAAATGGATTTCCAACATGTAATAAAAATATATATTATTTTACTGTGGTAGCAATGATTGTTCGGAATAGGGGAGTAATCCATGATCATTCTTTATAAGGGCAAACTCCCTCCAGAAATCTCTTTATTGGTTTATATTTCTTACATATTTATTTAACCTTACTGGGTACTCCCTGTATGCCTTTGCCTTTGACAAACTTGACCTTTGTGTCAATTTACTGACCTCTTCTACTCTTTCTACTGACACCTGTCGGTCATTTTAAAAAGTGCTCGGTAAAGTGGTCAAATATTAATAAACCTGCATCCTGCATTTCTTAATCCTTTGTTTTAAAAGTATGTATATTTTTCCATACAATATTATTAAAGTGTCACATTTATTTTATTTTATTGGACATACTTTTATTATGTACAAGCAGTGATCAATCAACTACGCTCTTCTTATCGAGCAGCCAATGAAAAGCAGCGTTGTTTGCTGTTGCGGGCGCGTCTAGTGCGCATGCGCCGTTTACAGCATGGGGCATGGAAGGGCAGAGCTTTAATCATAGCGGAAACATGAATCTTGCAACACACATATAATGTGTTTTAACTTTTAAATTGGTACGACAGTCACAGTTATTATTAAAGACAGTACATTCAAGTATCCAAAAATGTTTCGTCATAGCAAGGGATTCATTACGAAACTCAAGAATTTGAGGTGAGTAATACTGCTCTTGTCAGTTCAGTTGATTTAAACTTCAGTCCTTCGGTTTCAGATATATGCGTGATGTTATTTAGGCTGTTGATAGTATTTTAAATTGGATTAATTTATCATTCAGGTCATTGTTATTAATTGTCACCATTTTTATAAATATAACTGGATGTTTGAGATGTGTTATTATGTAATGCTGTGGGAAAAGCTCAGTCATGCTGATTAGTGTGATCTGTAAGTCTGATGAATGAGGGCTGTGTTAGTCTCCAGGGCTCATGGAGGTCAAGAGGCAGCTCTGCTGTAGAGAGAGCACTGCAGTACACAGTGGGACACAAGATCCACGGGTTCACTGTTAAAGAGGTAAAGAAACAGGAAACAAATCATGAAAATGCCTATGTTTCTATTTCTATATCTCATCTATCAGTGAAGCAGGGGTTTGCCTTACACTTTAAGAGTTTCTATTTAAAAATAATAATAATTTTACAACCTTAAGTGGCTTGATTTAATTAATACTGTAGCCTTACATTCAGAAAACATTTTTTTTTAATTGAAAAGTTTATTGATCTTTTAAACTAAATTTTATGGCTTTTATGGCTCATACATGATATAGTGAGAATACGGAGCTCGTTCTCAATGAGGACAAAAACACAACTATTTTATTCAGGGGCCTAAACTCAGCAAAATCAATGCAGCTTTTATTTCTTTGACCAAAGACTAAGATGAAATTCTTATATCTTGTAAATAAATGACAGTAAAACAGTAAAACACTCTATATCACTCTGTATCTCCTAATAATATGTCTTAGTAAGATATTTGAATGGTCTCTCTGTAGTTTTAAAAAGTGTAATACAAAGCAGTACAATGAAGCCTAATAGATTATATCTGATACTCACATTTTAACATGATTTCTATAAAATGTATAATCAAGTGAAGTTGCTGCAGTCCAGTAAATGTTCATCTTGAAATTTTAGAATACAGCATAAAGTTGTTATCATGTTTACCTCATAAAAATCAGTAAAATTAAACAAAACTAAAAGGCCTATTACTTGCTTAAAAAAAGTATGAACTATTAATTGGACAACAGAATGCATGTAGTAGATTCTGTACAACAGTTTTTTTTTTTTGTTGTTGGAAAAATTGAAGTCTCACCAGTGCTAGTCCTCCAGACGTTTACAGCACTTGTATTTTTCTAGGTAACAGCAGTTCCAGATTTGTTCCTAACAGCCGTTAAACTCTCCCATGATGCCACAGGAGCCCAGTATCTGCATGCAGCCCGAGACGATTCCAACAACCTCTTTAGGTACAGTGCTTGATGGACACAAACGCTTTGAAACATCTGAGGATTTTAATTTGAAACCCATTGTATTCCCCGTTGATGTACATATTGTTTTGAGTATGTTCTGCGTGTGTTGTTACAGTGTGCAGTTTCGTACCACGCCGATGGACAGCACTGGTGTTCCTCACATCCTGGAGCACACCGTTCTGTGTGGATCCCAGCGCTTCCCCTGTAGAGACCCCTTCTTTAAGATGCTCAATCGCTCGCTCTCCACCTTCATGAATGCCTTCACAGGTACTAACTTGACAGGTGCTTGTGTTTAAGTGAGTGTGTGTGACTGGTATTTCTGATTATGTCCATCTCTCTCACCAGCGAGTGATTACACGATGTACCCGTTCTCCACCCAGAATGCCAAAGACTTCCAGAACCTTCTGTCAGTCTATCTGGACGCTGTCTTCTTCCCTTGTCTCAGAGAACTAGACTTCTGGTACATGACTCTGAAATGTACTCAAATAGTGTATGTTTTCCATGGCACATAAATTAGTTCTGAAAAGGATTTAAAGTTATTTTTTTATTATTATTATTTAGGCAGGAGGGCTGGAGGCTGGAGCACGAGACCCCCACAGACCCCACGAGTCGTCTGGTGTTCAAGGGTGTGGTGTTCAATGAGATGAAAGGAGTATTTGTAAGGAAATTCTTCAGTGCTCTTTTGATAAAAAATATATATATATGGTGATAATTAATAAATTAATATCTAACCAACCGTAAACTTTTGAATGATCGTGTAGGTATCAGCCAATATTATGTTTTCTTAAACTCCCAAATTACTCTCATTGATCTGTTAAACCAAAATCCAAAAAGTTTTGCTATATATAATATATACACACACACCGGTGCAGTGACATATTCAGTATATTGAAGTGTGCATTATGCAATGCTATTTTTATGCAGAAATGTATTTTTACACTATGGCATAATGGCTGCTGTGATGCTGCTATATGTGCATATTATAATTTCACAGAGTAGGTTTTCTTAGACTGGTGATGGCCAAAATAATGGCTTATAATGTAATGACAAAAATGATCATTTAATGTACAAAACAAAACAATTTTGTTTTGTACATTAAATTATCATTTTGGCCATCAACAGTATAAAAAAAAACCACCCTGTGAAATTATAATATACATATAGCAGCATCATAGCAGCCATTATGCCATAGTGTAAAAATAAATATCTGCATAATAATAGCATTAAATATGCATAATGCACACTTCAATATACTGAATGTGTCACTGCATCTGTCCTTTTGTTCTATTGAAAAAATGAGTTACAGTGCTACTGGATGTCACATTTCTATTGTTTTGAGTTTTAAGACTAACAGTCTCCTCTGGTACTTTTGTATGTTTTGTTTGTGTAGTCAGATAATGAGCGTCTGTACGCTCAGCACCTGCAGAATAAACTCCTGCCGGATCACACATATTCTGTTGTGTCAGGAGGGGAACCGCTAGCCATTCCTGACCTGACCTGGGAACAGCTCAAACACTTCCACGCCACACACTACCACCCCAGCAATGCACGGTATGCACAGAAAACTCTCTGATTCAGTAAATGACTTTGCAGAAAGCAGACAATGCTCATTATTGCCTGTTGTTTGTGTGTTTTGCAGGTTCTTCACATACGGGGACCTACCGCTGGAGCAGCACCTGCAGCAGATCGAAGAAGAGGCTCTGTCTAAATTCCAGAGAACAGAACCAAACACTGCAGTTCCACCTCAGACTCACTGGGACAAACCTGTAAGTTTAAACAATACACACATGAGAATGACCAGTATAATAAACACAGAGAATTAGTGATGGGAGAAATGAAGCTTTTCAAAACTGATTTAGTTGAACAAATTGATTTGCATAATGATTCACTTTTTTCGAATAACACCATAATCTGGCTGTACCCTGTGGTCAAAATATAAAAAAAAAAAAAAGTGAAGTGACATTCAGCCAAGTATGGTGACCCATACTCAGAATTTGTGCTCTGCATTTAACCCATCCGAAATGCACACACACAGAGCAGTGAACACACACACACACACACACTGTGAGCACACACCCGGAGCAGTGGGCAGCCATTTATGCTGCGGCGCCCGGGGAGCAGTTGGGGGTTCGATGCCTTGCTCAAGGACACATAAGTCGTGGTATTGAAGGTGGAGAGAGAACTGTACATGCACTCCCCCCACCCACAATTCCGTCCGGCCCGAGACTAGAACCCACAACCCTTCGATTGGGAGTCCAACCCTCTAACCATTAGGCCACGACTTCCCCTCAAATATAATATAAATAAATACAACCTCCAAGCAGGTATAATAACGCCTCTTAAGTCTAGCGACAAATCCTCAGAATTTTGAAATGTTTTGAAAAGCAAGGTTTGAAACTGTTTGATGTAATGAAGCCTCATTTGTTAAAATCACGTGACTTGGCAAGTTTAAACTGATTTTAACCAACAGATTCATAAAGGTTTTGAAATCAAGGTTTCAAACCACTGATTTGAAACAAGAGTTTTGGAACTGTTTCGAAACCAAGATTTAGAAAAATGAAGGGGCCGTTTGCAATACATTTTCAGCCAAAAAACGGGAAAACTTTTTATGCATTTTAACTGTTCGTTTACACAACAATGACATTTTGTGGACTGAAAACAAATATTTTTGGAAACGGGTTTCAAAATGCAAGTTTTTGAAAATGCCACCATTATCGTTTCCATGTAAACACCTTAACATAGATGTTGATTTTAAAGGAAAGCGCGAACAAACATACACAACATTGGCGAATTATGATGTAATGAAGCCTTGTTTGCTGAAATCAAGTGGCCTGGGAAGTTTAAAAACAAACTCTAAACCACTGATTTGAAGCAAAAGGTTCAGAAATGTTTCAAATAACAAGGTACAATACAGTTTGACATAATGAAGCCTCATGTGCTGGAATCACATGACGTGGCAAATTTGAGACGAGCTCTGAATGTATGATTCGAAACAAAAGATCCCTAAATGATTCAAAGCTTCATGAAGCAGTGTTTCAAAGCACCCATCACTACAGAAAATGCAACTAAAAAACAGCTTTGTGAGGTTTGTCATGTCTTGTTTTTGTGCAGAGAGTGGATCATGTGACTTGCAGGCCTGATGCACTTGCTCCTGATCCCATCAAACAAAACACGCTCTGCATGAGCTATCTGCTGGGAGAGTGAGTGAATATTACGTTCCTTGTCATTTTTGTATTTTTGTTTATTGTGTTTTCACCGTCTAACTGCATGCCTGCATGTGTTTCAGCATCACAGACACGTTTGAGGCGTTCATTCTGAGCCTCCTCTCCTCTCTGATGATCTCTGGTCCAAACTCTCCCTTCTACAAAGCCCTGATCGAGCCCGAAATCGGTTCAGACTTCTCCTCTTCTGTGGGGTACGTTGTTTGACAAGACTATCAAATCAGATCAGCTTTCTGATTATTGAGAGTGGAGCTTTATAAATGTGTGGTTGATGCAGATTTGACGGCAGCACTAGACAAGCGTCTTTCACCATCGGTCTTCAGGGCATGGCAGAGGACGACACCGAGAAGGTCAAACACATCATTGCCCAAACCATCGATGACATCATTGCGTGAGTGTTGACTGGGTTTTTATTGCTTTAATGCAGTGAGGTGTTTTAAATGAAATCAGTGTACAGATGTCTGGATTGACTGTGAGAATCTGAACTGATGATCAGTTTAGATAAGAGCACCTGATGAATGAATGAATGTTAATAAATTGCTGTTTCAGAACCGGTTTTGAAGAGGAGCAGATTGAAGCTCTGCTGCATAAAATCGAGATTCAGATGAAACATCAGTCCACCAGCTTTGGTCTAGCTCTCGCTTCAGTGAGTAAACACTCACACAGTGTCATTTTAGAATCTTTTAGAGGTTTTATCCATATTTTAAATTCGTTTTTATATTTTGCTTTGAATTTGATTTGAACGTTTTAATGATTTTATTTATTTATTATTATTTGTTTTTAATTATATATATATATATATATTTTTTTTATGTATTTTTTATGCCTATGTAGTTTTCATAATTTTTTATTTTTAGTCTTTGTTATTTTAGTTCATTAAGTTAGGCTATATGCCAAGTAATTCCAAGTAAACCAAGTGATATTGCCTTGGAAACTAGCAAAAATAAAGTGTGTGTGTGTACATTATATATATATATATATATATATGTACACATATATATCTTTTATTTTTAATTTAATTTTAGTTAACTTTAATAATCCTGACACATACACAAAATTTGCTTACATTTTTATTTTATTTAGCAAAAACCTTTGTAAAACTAATAAATATGTTTTGGTAATTGAAATAAACCTGAATTAGAATTAAAAAAATAAATAGATATAACATAAAAGTATTAGAAGTATAAAAAATGTATATAAATATATAAATACTTAATAATAATAATAATAAATATATATATGTGTGTGTGTGTGTGTGTGTGTGTATAAATGTATATATTTTTTTACATTTTTGGAACATTTACCATTTTATTTTATTATGATTGTGATAAGTTGGTTTTAGGAGATATTACTAGATATTTGAGTCTACAATTCAAAAACATTTTCAAACTTACTAAAAATATAACTTGCAAAATATTAATAATAACATTACCTCTGGTTGCGTGTCTGTCTGTCTGTCAGTATATTGCTTCCTGTTGGAATCATGATGGTGATCCAGTGCAGCTGTTGAAGATCAGTGAGAGTGTGTCCAGATTCCGGCAGTGTTTGAAGGAGAACCCTTGCTACCTCCAGGACAAAGTCCAGCACTATTTTAAGGTAATGAACCCTAAAACTAGGAAACACTGAAAAAATGGACCAAAAAGTTTCAACTAAATAGGAGATATAGAATAATACAATTAAAACTAAATAACAAATTACTGTAGTCATTGTTGGAGTGCTTTAAAAAAAAGCATTTATAACACAATGTTTGTTTCATAATTACAATTTTTTAGTACACCTTTGCTTAATTGTAATATATGTCTGTGCCTGTTTCAGGATAACGCCCATCGACTGACGCTTACCATGAATCCTGATGAGAGATTCTTGGAGAAACAAGCTGAAGCTGAGGAACAGAAGCTCCAGCAGAAGATACAGAACCTTAGTGATGCAGACCACAAAGACATCTATGAGAAAGGTGTGATCATGAGACCACAGGAAGGACCAGAATAATCAGTCTGCCTCTCTTGTGTAGCTGGTGTAATGTTGTTGTTGCTTCAGGTTTGCAGCTGTTGGCCGCTCAGAGCACGACTCAAGACGCTTCCTGTCTACCTGCATTAAAGGTGTCTGACATCGAGCCCATCATTCCCTACACACCTGTACAGCCCGGAACCGCAGGTGAAATGCACATGCATACATATAAAAAGCACATTTAAAAATAAAGTGATAGATGCAAAAAACGATTCTCTACATTTACTGTCTAGGCGGTGTACCTGTACAGTACTGTGAGCAGCCCACCAACGGCATGGTGTATTTCAGAGCCATGTGCAACATCAACTCCCTCCCTGAAGACCTGAAGATCTACGTTCCTCTGTTCTGCAGCGTCATCACCAAGTATGAAACCTTTGTGGTTTATCACTGCTACATACTTTAGCATGGACTAGATACTATCCATTATATACCATTATATAGAAATTTGACGTTAAATGTGACATCCAACAGATGCAGTTATATATTCAGTATGTGGATATGTGCATTATGCATCTTTGGTACAACATTGACATATTCAGATATTTATTTTTCATCTGATCCTCAATCTAATCTCAGGTTGGGTTGTGGAGAGCTGGATTATCGTCAGCAGGCCCAGCGTATTGAGCTGAAGACTGGAGGGATGTCTGTGTCTCCACAGATTATTCCAGACACTGATGACCTTGATCTGTATGAACAGGTATCTCCTACATGTGAATTTACATAAATATAATGCATATCCATTTTTAAAGTGGGGGTGATTTGATATAGCAGTTCAAATCTCCCAACTGGTAGCCAGAAGGTTGTAGGTTTGAAATTGAATTGTTGAGATTGATCTTGTGCTTGCATTAAAGCAAAGTATGCTTTCTCTTTATTCATGTTTTTTAGGGTATTATCCTGTCATCTTCCTGTCTGGAGAGGAATCTACCTGACATGTTTCAGCTGTGGAGTGACATTTTCAACAGGTTAGTCTTTTTTTAAAGAGACCGATCTCTGTATGATTTTAAACTGACGCAGAATCTGTCATACACGTCTCCAGCCCTCGTTTTGATGACGAGCAGCGTCTGCGTGTGCTGGTTATGATGTCAGCTCAGGAGCTGTCCAATGGCATCTCGTACTCCGGTCACATGTACGCGATGACGCGTGCGGCTCGAACCCTCACCCCCACGGCAGACCTGCAGGAGGCCTTCAGCGGGATGGACCAGGTCAGTGCTGGGATGATGATCTCCAGTCCTTGACAGCTTTGAGTAGAATAAATTGATGTACGTTTGTTTTTTAATATCAGGTGAAGTTTATGAAAAGAATAGCTGAGATGACTGATCTGACTTCAGTTTTGAGGAAACTTCCCCGGATAAAGAGACACCTGTTGAATCCTGAGAACATGAGGTACATGAAAAACGAACAAATGAAAGTTTTATCATGTAGAATTGGTCACACAAGCCTTACCCATGTGTATTTATTCAAAGGTGACTTTACATAGTTTTTGTAGATCTGTTTTGACTGGGAAACGTATTTCATTAGTGTGTCCTGCTTTAAACTATACTTGGAAACATTATTAATCAGAAATTACATTAATGGGCATGGTTTCAGGTGTGCAGTGAATGCCACGCCGCAGAAAATGTCAGAAGCAGCTGGAGAGGTGGAGAGGTTTATGGGTAATATAGCAGCCAACAGGAAAGAGCGCAAACCTGTCAGACCAACCATCGTGGAGGTGAGACGTCGCACTTTTCTTTTTAGAAGACACAACTTTTTACAATCAATTAAGCTTTGATTGTTTGTTTTTCCTCTCATAGAGAGCTTTAGATCCTGAAGCTGGATCATCTGCAAGTCGTAAACTAATCTCAGTGAGTGCATTTACAGCAGCATTACAACAGCATTCAGGTTTGATCGATCTGTAGCGTTCTCACCGATCTCTCCCTTCATCCTGCCAGGAGCCTCATTTTAAACCCTGTCAGATGAAGACGTATTTCCAGCTTCCGTTCAATGTGAACTTTGTCAGCGAGTGTGTGCGGACCGTCCCTTTCACACACGCCGATTACGCCAGGTACAACAAACACACTCTTGGAAAACATTGTTCATTATGCTCATTCGCATTACAAGTTTACACACACAGATTTATTATATTAAGTTATGATATCATGATTATGGTTTTATTTTGATGAATCATGCAGTCCTTTGCTTAATCCCAATAAATCATATGTTGTTCTCTCTCAGTCTGTGTATTTTAGCAAGGATGATGACTGCTAAGTTCCTACATGGAGAGATCAGAGAAAAGGGTGGGGCCTATGGAGGCGGAGCTAGAATGGGAGGAGGCGGCCTGTTCTCATTTTATTCATATAGGTACATATTACTCATTTCATTGGATCTGATGCAATGTATCCATTAGTGCATTTCCTTCATATATATAATAATGTTTAAGTTCCAAGTCGATCATGTTTTTTATTATCTGATTAACATGACATCTCCCAGAGATCCAAACTCCACCCAGACGTTGTCGGCTTTCCGTGGCGGAGTAGAGTGGGTGCGAGCGGGAAAGTTTACCCAGCAGGACATTGATGAGGCCAAGCTGTCCGTTTTCTCAGCCGTGGATGCCCCTGTCGCCCCCTCAGATAAGGGTCAGTAATGTGGGCTGTCTTGGACACTGAGTGACATTTTAACCCATCTGTGTATTATTACTAGAGTTGTTTTAGGTTTATAAAGGATTCTCAAATATTTAAAGTAAATATTTGACATTATATTCATGGTTCTTTTTAAAATATAAAATTTTAAAATCGAAAAATAAATTATGATTATTATTTATTGGAAAAACCCTGGTTTAGATGTTTGTACATGTGGATGTTTTGTGATTGATTGTTGTTTACATTTTGGGAAGTGTCGAAGTGTTTCAAATGTTCAGGTTCTTGTTTTTGTTTAAATGCTCAGAGGCCTGTTGCATGAAGTTAGCTAACTAAAAAAGTAGGTTTCGAGTTGACAAAACTAGAGATGCGCCAATCGACCGGCCAAGTCGGTAGATTATTTTTTGCATTATCAGCTCAGACCAGTAACCAAAAATATATTAATTAAAATGTATGTATTATAAATAAGTAGCAGCAAAAGTTGAGCAATTTTGTCTAACTGTAAACTGCTTTAATTTGAAGCGAGAGATACTTGGAGTGGTTTCATTGTGTCAGCAAAGTCACTTTGCTCACAGCTGATTGGTCCAGTTTGGGTTTGCGATTTATAAACCAGAATAAAACTTGCTCCAGGGCAGGGTAGCTGTAGCATTAGTTACCATGATGACAAAACCCGCTCAAAACAAACCCACCTTCCTGAACCTGAAACTCAAGAGTTTGCTCAAACTAAACGTGAACTTACCTGGGGGGTAAAAACTGAAACCGGCTTTGTGCTACAGGCCTCAGGTGTTTGGATGTTGCTGAGTTCGTGTTCTTGGATATTTGCTGTCTAGTTCACAAGGACCGTGTTATTGTGCTGTAGGTTTGGGGCGTTTTTTAAACGGCATTACAGATGAGATGAAACAAAGATACAGAGAGAGACTGTTTGCAGTGACTGATAAAAACCTCATTGACGTCGCTGGCAGGTAACAAAACATTTAAATGTGTATAATAAAATTATTAGTGCTGTCAAACAATTAATCGTGATTAATCATGTTTTTGTTTACATAATATATGTGTGTGTACTGTGTATATTCATTATGTTCAGACATGCGTGTATACAATAAAGAAAATGTTATGTCTAAACTAAATATATTTATAAATATATGAATATACATGTATGTAAATGTAAATATTTTCTATATATATATATATATATATATATATATATATATATATATATATATATATACACACACACATAATATTTATTTATACTTTTTTGTATTCATATAATACTTACATTGTGTGTGTTAAACAGGTATCTTGGTGTCGGTCAGCAGACATGTGGAGTGGCTATTCTTGGCCCAGAAAATGAAAGCATCAGAAAAGACCCATCCTGGGTGGTCAAATAAGACTTCTTACCTCTTCTTATTATTAGGATTGTGAAAGATACGCACACGCTCCTGGACCACGCACAAATCAGTCTTGTTCTGTTAGAAGAGTCATCATGAGGTGCTTAAAGAACCTGAATTAAAATTCTCTGAAACACAACACGTTGTTGATGGACTCGTATGACTCTGCAGTTGTAATTTGAGTGAGATTTGTAAGTTAGAAATTATTTATGTGTAGAATTATAATAAACTTGACCATGTTTAACAAAAAAAAACTGTAGTTCTAAGTTTCAAAATGTAATGTTTTTTTTTTTTTTGTAACTTAAATTTTTGTCCTCTAATTACTTTTGAGGAACTTTTTAAAATTGATGCCCAAGGGTTAATAAATGAAACAAACCACACCAGTTACATTCTAAAGGGAGTTTATGCAGCATTGTTAGTGTATACACACATACATCATAACTAACACACAAACACAAAGTCTGCTTTAGTACAAGTGCCTGCACTACCAAACAACACAGAACAGCAGCTTGGAAGACTCCTTCAGACTCCAATCAACTAAAACAAGGTGCAGTTATGAAACAACATCACTTTAGGCCAGTGAAGCATTCATACAGATAGCTCCATATTCAATGAAAATAAGCTCTATTAGAATAAATATAAATATGGAAATCTTGCATATTCACAAAATATACCACTTGGCCCCATTTAAAAGGGATGATCATCTAATCGCATGAGCGTATGGATTGTCAATCACAACACACAGAGTCTATATTTTAGGATCTCGTGGCTGTACGTCTATGATTACAGTTTAATGTGAACTGCTTTACATATACTGTATATGAGTGTGTGTTCAGGTCAAGACTATGAAATCACGGGTCTTTACCTATAATAAATTAATTTTTACTTGCAAGACAACTTGGTTTCACATGTGGCTGCCTGCTGGTTTTAAATGGCAGAGTTGTCTTTAGCTCTCAGACGGACGATGTGTTCAAGCTGGCCTGAATCGGACACGTCGTAGCTGGTTTTGTACTTGGCCAGAATCTTCATGAGCGGACGCAGGCGGAGCCACCACTGTTCCTTCGGGATCCTGTGACTGGAAGTAAAACATGAACAATGTCGGGTTTAAGGAATTTCTAATTTTTAAATGTTTGTATTGCTCTATTGAGTTAAAAGGAATGTATAATTAATACATCGACACAACTCCTCAAGTCCACCCAGACCATTAATTATAATTAAAGTAACTACAAACTTACACTTTTATAATACATAAAAAAAAAAGATTTTGATTTAAAAAATGCTTTTGATTATCTTGTTTTTAGGGCTACAGAATTTAGACAATTTAGTGATTTGTGCATCAATTTGACAATAATAATAATAATAATAATACACAAAACATTAAGCAATGTAATATTATAGTTGATATATTTCACTATAAAATAAAAAATATATACTTTATTAGTATTTAAGAAAGTAATATTATTTTATTGTACAATACAACTAAAATTACAATACTAATAGATTACTGAGGAAAAGTGGTAACACTTAAAACTGTTACTGATAATGTATTATAAGAGTAATTTGAATGCAGTGTAATACACCTTATAATGCATTGCATGATATTTAGAATAATTATAACCACAATTATATTATTATACTAATCTATTCAATGTTACGCCTGTAGAAACTAAGTATAACGCATTAAAATTATAATACATTTGAACTTGGGTTACAATTCTATATATAAAGATAAGATATTATGCATTACTTTGTACATTATAAATACTTGAAAAACGTGTTATACATAAAGGCTTTTTAAGTATAGTGTTACCAAAAAAGTAAAATGTTTCAAAATATAATTCTTTAAGAGTAGCCTCGGAAACAAATATTACGACATCATTTTAATAAGATAATAGAATCAGTTTTGTGAAGTCTTACACAAAGTCTGTCTCGTCCTTCAGCTGTATGACAGGCTGGAAGACCAGGGCCCTGCGCCGCATCCCCAACAAACACGCAGAATCCTCTGTGTTCGCAAACACACGGCCTACAAAACGCACAAAAATATGGTACTGCACAAAGTCTACAAGCAGCTCAAAGTGACCAAAGATATAAGCATAATAACACTGAGCATCAAGTGAACTCAAACAATATCATTTTGATATTCAAATTACTTACCTTCACCTGAGCCAACAAAGGAAAGCAAAATACAAAGAGCAAAACAAAACAACACTGTGTGACAGTGAAGACCAAACATTTCTCATATTAAAGGTGCACTAAGTGATTTTTGAAAAACACTTTTGACCACGGAACGAGCCCCAAAAAAAACACTTAGAGCCAATGAGCAGTAAGGGAGCGTGTCTTGTACAGATAGATAGAAGAGAGTGCTCAATTTTTGTCATCTTCTTTTGTTACCGCAGTTGTCGTTGCCATGGTTGTATACGTACAAGTGGGGTGGAGATTTCAAAATAAGTGCTTGGTCCTGGTGCTTTCAAATATCAACATAATTTGGCAAAAATCGCTTAGTGCACCTTTAATAAATAATTCTTAATAGATTATATTTCTTAATGTATAAATTTTTAATAAAATATATTTACAAAAAATACAAATATTAATGTATTTAATTTATTATTAAATTATTATTAATTGTATTATACACACACCATGTAAAAAAATCTTTTTTAAACATACATATAACAAAAATACAGTAAAATGTATTATTATTATTATTATTATTATTATTAACAGATTAACACAGATGCACAAACATTTTTTGCTCATGAAAATGACAATCCTCTTACTACTACTAATATATATATATATATATATATATATATATATATATATATATATATATATATATATATATATTTAATTTATATGTATATAGTATTTATATAATTCTTAGTTACAGAATTATATAAATGTATGTGGTGCAGAAATGTGAAAAGATGATCATAATTTAATTTCCTGCAGCAGTGCAGCAGAAGTCAGTTCTGACTTCACACAATCTTAGACTGCATCTCTGCAAGGGTGATTTCTCTTTACCTTCTCGGTAAAACTCTTTGAGCTTCTTGGAGATCCACTGCATAGCTTTAGCTGCGATCTTGGTGCCAAAGTTCCTGTCAAATGGGGAAGGAGCCCCACCCTACACAGCAGAAAAACAATATTCTGATCCCATGTATTCAAATGTCTGTGTGTATGCAAATGTGTGTGTGTTTGTACCTGCTGCATGTGTCCCAAGACATTCTTCCTGCAGTCAAAGACTCCTTTGCCCTCTTCACTGTACAGCTGGTAGATGAAGTCAGTGGTGTAGTTCTCACTGGAGTTCTCATTCCTGTAAAATACAGGCACACAGACCATCATACTTCAACATCTACATGATACATGAATCCCGTGTATTAATGCTGTATGTAAGAGAGCTAGATCATACCTGAGCACTAAACCTCTCTGGATGCTGGTCTTCATCTTCTCAGTTAAATGTTCGACGTTGGACTGAAAAATAGAGCACTCATAAAAACTCGGTATGATGCTGATGTTCTCTCTCTCTTTCCTTAAATAGTACACTCTGCTAAATATTCCTGCCTGCGTGTGGGACAGAGCAGACAGAGGACGTGAAGAAGGGTACACTGTAATGCCTGTGTCTGGCAGAAAGGGACAGACTTGACCTTTGACCCTGAACTATTAAGAATCAGAATTGATTTAGCTTTGGCTACTGTATGTTCATAATGGAATATTAACTAGACACACATGTAGGATTTTTCTAAATAAATAAGTAAATAAATGCAAATAAATACTTATTCAGCAAATTTATCAAAAGTGACAGTAAAGACTTTGTTATAACAGATTTCTATTTCAAATAAATGCTGTAATTTTGAACTCTCTATTGATCAAAGAATCCAGAAAAATATGTATCATGGTTTCCACAAAAATATGAAGCAGCTTGACTTGACTTCAACATTGGTAAAAAATAAGAAATGTTTCTTGAGCAGCAAATCAGCAAGAATGATTTGTTAAAAATCATGTGACACTCAATACTGGAGTAATGAATCGGAAAATTCAGCTTTGCACCACAGAAATAAATTACATTTTAAAATATATTTAAATAGACAAAATTTTATTTTAAATGGTAATAATATAATCATTTTTACTATATTTTTAATTCAAATAAATGCAGCCTTGGTGAGCAAAAACTGCTATTTTATATTTCAAACATAACACCTATGTGTACAATGCAAATGTTCAATGCAAATAATGGGTAATAAATTTGCAAACATTAGTTTAAGTTATATTATTTTGTGTGTGTATATATATATATATATATATATATATATATATATATATATATATATATATATATATATATATATATATATATATTAGTAAAGTAGAGTGTCTCTCACCTGCAGGTCTCGGATGTCAAATGGCTCTTCATAGATGTAGGCTGCATCCGCTCCAGACGCCAGCCCACCCACTGTTGCCAGGTAACCACAGTAACCGCCCATCGTCTCAATGATGAACACACGACGCTTGGTTCCGCTGGCCGACTGCTTTATACGATCACATGTCTGACACACACATTTTTATAGTTAAATAATGAAACATATCTGTTATTATCACACTCAAGCCAGTGCAGTTCTGACACATAAACGTAAACATTCAGACATACAGAATACTACTGAAGTATAACACAAGCATAAAGCATGGTCCAAAATTAACTGGCCAATGCTGGGTAAATACAAAAAGCATCATTTAATATACGTTATGTAACATTTCAACTGTGGATTTTATGTTTTAGCAGATTTTTGTCACAAAGGTTATAGAGTGAGTTCAGGAATTACTCAAACTATTATTAACTCAGCTCACACATTGTATAATGTTGCACTTTTAACTCACAGTTGGCATTAGTTGAGTGTTAATTTTGGACCTGTGTGCAAGCCATCACATGCAAGCACAAGGCACTATATAGTTCACAACAACAGAGAACATGCATGTGGTTTCAACTCATAAATGTTTAGCCGCAGTTCCTTTTTTGGGATAATAAATGTTTGCCATGCAATTTATGGAAATATACAAACGCTTCAGATCAGCATAGATATTTTTCCTGTAGTCGACAAAAATGGTTTTCTATGTTACTTAACCTCAGATAATGTAACTTGCATCTAAAGCTTAATATTTCATGGGCAGATATTTATGTGAGGACAGAAAAAAAAATATATAAAAGAAACCTGGAAAAATATTCTGTATGCATTCCTCATAACCAGGTATGATTGTAAAAATGTAAAGGTCCACTAAGTTGATTCAATTGTAAAAAATAATAAATAAATAAATAAATAAATAAATATATATATATATATTATATAAAAAAATTATTTAAAAAAATGCATTTAAAGTGATATTTCTCATTTAACTGTACCTAAAAGCCATTCACATGACCAGCCGAATACTTCACTTTATCACAGTAAACCACCTACCATTGTTCACTTCATCTCTGAATAAATTATGCATGTCAAAAATGTCTTTGAAATGGAGAAGTTATGGTACTGATGAGCATGTATGTTTTTTTCTGTGTGTGATTTTTGTGTCAATCCAAAACAGTAGGTGTCCTGATAAAATACAAGAATATTGTCTCTAAGGAATAGTTCACCCAAAACTGAACATTTCCTAAAATGTACTCACCCTCAGGCCATTTCAAGAGTGTATTTGTTCATCAGAACAGATTTGGAGAGATTTTGCATATAATTATTTTCTCACCAGTGGATCCTCTGCAGTGAATAGGTGCCATCAAAATTTGAGTCCAAACAGTTGATAAAAACATTTCAATAATTCGCAAGACATTAATTGTTGGACATGTGGATTACTTGTGCATTACTGTGATGCTTTTATCAGCTGTTTGGACTCATTCTGGTGGCACCCATTCACTGCAGAGGATCCATTGGTGAGCAAGTGATGTAATGCTAAATTTCTCCAAATCTGTTCTGATGAACAAACAAACTCATCTATATCTTAGATATCCTGAAGGTAAATACATTTTCAGTACATTTTCATTTTTTGTTTAACCAAAATTAAATTAATTTCTTTAACCAAAAATGACTATGCACCTTTAAAGATACAGCCTGTCAAATTCTCTTTCCATTTCCACTCTGCTGATCACTATCGTAACATCTGTCCTTCTGGCTGAGGGTGGTGCGTCTTACCTCCACTATGGCATTGAGGGAGGTGTCAGCGCCAATGCTGAGGTCAGTGCCGGACACATTATTACTGATGGTTGCGGGCAGCATGCACATGGGCACGCAGAACTCCTCATACCTGCTGCGGGCATCCACCAGCTGCAGCAAACTCTCAAAGGCCTGCAGCAGTGCACATGCATTAGGATGACTGCTCACTTACTAGTGTACACTAATTAGGACGGAATATGCTGTCCTTTCTGAGGGTTAAATGTGTTTCCTGTCTGATCAAGACCAACATATATTTGACCAACAGAGGGAGCTCCAACTCGTGACGTGGGCATGGCATTAGCTAAATGGTGATGGAGGGAAGTTATTTAGATAGCAGAAAGCCTCAAAAAGTGTGACCGACTGAACACACCTGCACAACCAGACCCTAAACAGCACAACAAAACACACACATGCCGACAGAAACACACAAGACATCAGGCCTGGCCCAAAACAGCATGCAGTTAGTTGCACTTCCATTTGATTTGATTTGTTATTAACAACTTAATGTCTATGGACAGAATACATTGCATGGATTCCAACTGAGATATTAATGCAAGCAATCATCAGTTTGACACAAATGCTGTACATAGACATTAAAATTTTATTGAGCATTAAGGACTAAAGCATGTAATTATTTATTACTGGTGAAACCCAAAAAATGAAAGGTTGTTCCACAACAACATTAATATGTTACTTTAGCGATCAAATGGTTTTAGTTGTTAGTGATGTTATTTACTGTCAAACTCGCTTCCCAATGCTCTTTAATTAATACACACACACATACACACATATATACATACATATATATATATATATATATAAAGATTAATAATAAATTCATGTTACAATAGTTTAATAATAAATGATAATGTTTTCACATCGCATGCATTATAATCAAACTTAAAATGCAATGTAATAATTATTATTGTTATTATAATTTGGATCTCAGGGTGATTGTGCTGTAGTGATGATAAACACATTGTGTTGGACCAGGCCTGCAATATAAACACACACAAAACACAGTTCCAGAGTTAAGTGTGAGACTGGGCGACAGGTTGTGCTGTGTGACCACATGCGTTCGTCTCCAGACACACTGATTCAGTCAGGCTGCAGTGATCCCCAACCTCACCATCACACACGGATATCTCATCCTGACATATTTTTTATTTAATTTTATTTTAATAAATGCATATATGCATGTTTATTGGTTTTTACAATTGGCCTCAATATTGTGTGCATGATCTGAAAGACAGAAGAGATGCACAAAATGTATTTAACTATTCCAGTATTAATATAAGCCATAACCATGTCTTGAGCATTGGGGTGGGCCAAACCAAATAAGTCATGATCTTTTTATTTAAATAATCATTTTTATTAATTTAAAGAATTTAAAGGGAATTAAGAAAAAGTATAGGAAAAACAGTAAAATAATTAGAATTCATTGCAATCAATCAGAATTATTTGCAAATTATATTTTTATTTTAAAATATGCACACATACACTATGCCAATATGGCTTTATTAGTGTTTCTTTTCTCAACTTTGTTTGTTTGTTTGTTTTTTTAATACAAATAATGAAATCTGAAGAAAAAGTCAAGTATTTTGCATCACTGGATATTACTGTTTTTTTTTTTTTTTTTTTGCTATTTGTGCTTTTTGTTACTGAGTTTAAAACAGTTGTCAAATATGAAATGTTTAGCTACTAACAAAACACACTCTTTCATTGTTACAACTGAAGTGTTTTGCTGCCTTCTTTGAATTGATTGCCCATTTCAATCATTTTGACACTGACAAGTACAGACAGACCAGCCTAAAAATGAAACCCTAACAACATATTCGTTGGCTTTGTTGGTTTCGAAGTGGGCTTTTCGCAACCATGTTACTGAAGACCCATTTTGGGTTCCCTAAAGAAAAAAAATCTATCATTGAACTGTTTTTAAAAGAAGAATTTTTTCTTACTGTGAAGAACATTTTAAAAATCTAAACAACTTTTTCCATTATAAATAACCTTTAGTGCCATGGAAAGGTTCCATGAATTTTAGATGCCAATAAAAGAAGCTTTAATTTTAAGAGTGTGTTTGCATAGTCAGACAGATAAATTATTGTAAATGTATAGTCTATGTACATGTAAACATGCTTAATACGACCAAGCTCAAGTTTACCTGTTTACCCGTTAAACAGCTCTGTCTCACCCTCCAAATGCAGCTCTACCTCACCCTAGCAAACAGAAATCTACCACTCCACCACACTTTCTATGCTTTGCATTGTATCTAAAAACCAAATTTCCATGAGGTTTTCTCTTGCAACCCAGAAAGTGTTGTTCAACATTCAAGTATTTTTAGTCTGACCTGTGTGTTTCCTGTCTGGGAGGTTGGCAATCATCAGCCCTGACCTTTCAGTGTATCTCACTGACAGAACAGATACACATGCCCACCACCCCCTACACACACACACACACTCTCTGACACGAGTGTGTGCTGTCTTACATCCGTGATGGCGTTGAGGGCTGTGTCTGCCCCGATACTCAGGTCTGAGCCGGGGATATTGTTGGACACAGTGGCTGGGACCATCACCATTGGAACACAAAGCTCTGCGTGTTTAGAACGAGCTGCTTGCAGCTCCAACAGCCCCAAATATGCCTGCGGTCACAGCAAGGACTTATGGGTCACTGGCCAGAATTATGGGTAATGTTAAGAAAGGGGAGAGGAAGAGAGCCATGCCCACTGTGATACTGTAGGTAGGAAGATACTGTAAGTATTAATTCCGAATTTTTACTTGCTGTGTGTATTCTGGCACCTTAAGACTTTAAATATTGTAGAAACTTAATTTTCTGTAAAGTTGCTTTGTAATGATTTGTATGGTAAAAAGCGCTATACAAATAAACTTGAATTGTACTTTAAGATGTTTTACACTACAGTTTAAAAGTTTGGAGTCTCTAAGATTTTTTTACATTTTTATAAATTTAGTCTTTTATGGTCACCAAGGATGCATTTATTTGATATATACAGTAAAAAAAAAATGTGATGTGAAATGTGTAATGTGAAACAAAATTGAATGTCCAGCATCATTACTCCAGTCTTCAGCGTCACATGATCCTTCAGAAATCATTCTCTCTGCTGATTGTGGACTCAAAGTCAGCATTGGTTAGTCAGAAATGTGTCTTGGGATGTTCAAATATAATGTTTAAAAAAAAAAGGCTAAACATTTTTGACACACATTTATTTTGAAATCCTTGAAACATTATCTTTACTGTCACTTTTGATCAACTTAAAGTACTCTTGTCAAATAAAATAATAAATTTCTTCATAAAAAAATCTTACTGACTCCAATTTTTTAATAGTAGTGTATGTTGTGAAGTTTTTATCTACTGTTAGATTTTACTTTAAATTATTTATTTTTAAATAAATAAACATATAATCTAAAACAATGTGATATTTTGTCTCATGTGGGAATAAAAAAAATAGAAATTTGTTGTTTTTCACCTGTAAATAACTACTTTATATAACAGATATGATAAAAAAAATGAAATAAAAATATTTTTTTAAACAAACATTATGTCATCCTAACAAAAAATGCTGGGAAAAGGAGGACTCGACATATTTTTTTATTAGAAACTTCAATGTCATAGAATCAAAATCTTATTTACTGATTGATATGCAACAAGGTATTTACAAAAATGTTTGACTTTAAAGCATATTTTATGTAGATGCAGTAAACATTACATTACATACCTCAAAACCTCCAATAACCAGTAAAGCGTTGATGTTGTGAATCCTCATCTGTTCTGCAATTTTATCAATGTGTTTTGCTGGGAGAGTTCTGAAAATGATATTTCAGGATACCAGAAACAAATCCTATACATGCATACCAGTGTTTTTTTTTATTGACAATAGGCCCTTAGAAATATAATCTTACCTTTTTGTCCCTAGCAGGGACCCGCCCTGGCCTGTCCAGCCCCCAACATCACCCCACTTGAATTCTTTTATCTGAGAGAGAGAGAAAGAATGGGATGGACATTTGCTTTAACTCCTGTCTTTCTTTATCTGTTACACAAAGCAACAGAGAAACTTTACAAAATGGCTGCTGACACAAATAATTGGTGACAAAATAATATTGTATAATTGTCCAAATTAGCAATAAAATGCCTCAAACATGCATTTAAATGGCAACCATGCATTATCGTCATTAGCAGCATTTTCTCTGAAAGAATAAAGTAGTATCGAACAGATATGTAATGCTACACTAGGTTAATTATGGCACTGAGCACAATGCAGCAGGGGATTGTGGGATGGAATAATGGGCTTACTGTAATCATAACTCTTTATCTCATTTGGGAAGGGATTGATTTACATACACACATCCATGTGCAGACTTGTAGTGTTTCACAGACTGGCTGATGCTACCAGATTCTTTGCAAAATTATTTGTAAAAATTGAATGGCATTTCCACCACATCTTAAATCATATATTGCATTTGACAGTTAAATATTTTACACAATTTTAGAATAAAACATCAGATTACTTAATCTTGCTAGGGCTAATTTGGCTAACTTTCTGCGTAATTTGACAAAATTAAATTAGAACTTGCTTGGAAATTTTGCACAACAAATGACAGTGATTATAATAATCTAAAATCTAAAAAAATTATCTATTCTGTTCTCAAGTGATCTTTACCAAAAGTTTTGATTATGCTGATATTACCTTGATTTTACAAAAACTTTTATTAGAGGTAATGTTGTTTTGTTGTGATGGAGATAATGCCACAACAATGCAATATTTCATATAAATTTTATATAATTCACTCTTCATTTTGGAATATCATACTTAAAAAAGATAAAATTATATAATGGACATTTCTGTTTTAAAATTGAAAGTCTGTGTCTGGGAAAAAAAAGATTAAAAAAAAACTATTATTTTCTATTAGTATCTAAATAAAAAAGTATTTGAAAAGTGCCAAATATAAATGACGAAACATCATCAACATAAAAATGCCCAGTTTGTGTTGCATTACCTGTCCCTTAGAGAAGCCTTCAAATCCATCACTAACAGCAAACACAGTGTGGCCTTCGGTGATCCCGACCCTGACGGCCGAACGCACGGCTGCATTCATACCAGCTGCAGGAGCGCCAACATTCAACACAGCCACGTTAAATGAGCTCTAGAGAAGAGAAGAGCGCATTATCACACAACATAAACACATCTGAACACACAATCAATCCCTTGAGTCCTCTCATTCATGAAGTCAGGCCTGTGTCTCAGAGTGGGTCACATGACCTCGAATGGTTAATAGACCAGAACGATTTGGAGTATAATCTGCTACACAACAGAAACACAGCACAAAATCCTGGATTAAGCTGCATTTGAGTGACTGAGTAAATTACTGCAGAAAACATCATGACTGTGTACAAAGATGATTCAGTCTTTCTTCCTACACTCACAAAGGTAAATATCAGGAAATAATGCTATGAAACTAAATCTACATTGTTTATCCCTTTGATCTTCATTCGAAAAATCACAATCTAACCTTTCACTGAAGTAAAACAATATATTATTATTTGTTATATATAGTATATTTTTTACTTTGAACAAATCAATCAAATGCTCACTAAGCAATAAATAGTAAAAGGAACTTCAGTTCCCTATCTGTCGGTCACTACGAGTTATGTCGACCGACAAATGGGGTCTCACTTGGGAGGCCAATCATCTCTGATTTTAAGAGAAAACGCCAATGAAATTGGCAAGTGGATTAACACACCTGAGCCACTCCCCGTGCCAGCGGGTATAAATAGGGCGACAGGTGCATCCACTCATTAGATTTTTGCTTCGGAGCCGAGTGGTTGTATGAAAGCCGTTATACTCCACAAAGCCATTCATCTGCTGTGTCGGGAAGCTGTTCTGGTTGGCGGTACGGCGCAAACAGCGGTGTCCCTTTCAGCGATTCCCCTGGGCGCTTCAACTAAGAGAGCAGATTTCCTAAAAGAGCAAATCGCGGACGATTCGCGTCTTTTTCAAGACGCCGTTTCGTCCGCGTCCTTCTGGATGCGGTCGTTTCCTGTTCTCTGACAACGGCCACGTTCGCTCTCTTCCGTGTCTGGGCATTCGGCACGCTGAAGGCGCGTTCGTGGATGGTTCATGCACGCACTGCGTGTGTGACCATGGCAACGCTGTGATCGCGTCTCCCCTTTCTTAAAGGGAAGGGAGCAGACCCCTCTGTCACTACCCGTTCTGGTTTCTCTGTCTCGAGCAGAGGACCGCCGGTTAGTGCTCTGGGAGATTTGAAGGTGACCGTGAGAGCTTCTCCGCCGGGCCACGCCCCACGGACCTCTTACCCCTTCCGCAGTGTTTGTCCTGTGCAGCTGCTGGGTGATTTTGCTGGGCTGTCTAATGGCAGTCCCAGCGGGTCATTCAGTTTGCCGCCGGAGATCAGATGTCGATTGCAGCATCGGGGGATGGGTTATCGACCTCTGTGGATGAAGATTCGGTGGGGCTGCCCCCCTAGGGTGTTGTCGCCACTGCCGAATTGGACCCAGAGTCGACAGCCGTGCTTGCCCGGGCAGCTGTGAGCATCAGGATGGAGGTGAATGCACCGCCAGCCCTGTGTGCTCATGGCTTTTTGATTGGTTCTCGGTGTGGAGCGCGACTCACAACCGCGTTTTACTCTGGTTCCTTTCTTCCCGGATGTGCATGGGGAAGTGATGTAGTCGTGGATGGCCCCTTTTACGGCCGGAAGCAGCTCATTTCGTTCCTCCGTCCTCACTACCCTCGATGGCGAGGCAGCTAGGGGTGTGTTGACATTCCCCAGCAGGAGAGTGCGATTGCGGTGCACTTGTGTCCGCAAAACGCCGCCACTGGGAGGGATAGTCCGCGCCCCTCACCCAAGGCCTGTAAGCTGTCGGCCGCGCTCGCTACCAAGGCTTACAGTGCTGCGGGCCAAGCTGTCTCTGCTTTGCATGCCATGGCTATCCTGCAAACCCAACAAGCCAAGGCTTTAACAAATGCACGAGGGTAGGTCCAACCCGAGGTTGATGCAGGAGCTGTGCATGGCGACTGACCTCCCCCTTCTGGGTGACGGAAGTCACAACGCAGTCCCTCGGGTAAGCGATGTCCACTCTGGTGGTCCAGTAGTGCCGTTTCAGGTTCAGCCTGGTCTGTATGAGAGACATTGACAAAGTGCATTTTCTCGATGCTCCCATGTCCCAGGCTGTCCTGTGTGGCGACGCTGTCAGGGGCTGTGCCCAGTAGTTCCTGACAGAACAACAGCAGACTGAGGCCATACAGCACATCTTGCCACGACGTGATCCTCTGGTTGCCACCATTCCGTCGCAGGCAGTGCCTCAGCCTGCTCGTCGCCGAGGGCGCCCCCCTGCGTCCTCCACACCAGCTCCGCCCCGTGCTGAGAGTTCTTCGAGGCCGGCGCGTCGAGCCCCGCGCAGGAGAGCGGCGCCCCCCGTGTCACTCCCGGCTGCAAAGTCCTCGAGGAAGTCGACTAAGCGGCCCTGACACGGGCAACTCGGAGATGCGGAGAACTGCTCTTCAGGAGATGGCGGAGAGAGCGCCACTCCCTCCCCCGGAGGAGGGCCGGGTGGAGAATCTTCTGGTTCTGTTCCGCCGCTGGTCGAACGGCCAGTGGCACCCACATTTTCATTGGAAGAGCAATTTCTCCTTCCTCCGAGTTGCAAGGCTTGTGGGCTGACAATGAGCGACGCACAGCTTCCTCATTCTCACCCACGACGCCCCCTTCGCCAGCGGCCAAGAGGTCGCGGTTCGGAGACGCAACGCCTCTCCACGCGTCTCTGGCCAGTTCCTCCGGGAACACGGGGAGTGTGGTTGCGATGACCCAGGATGCAGTGCCTTCTGGGCCTTCCGGCACGACTCCCCATCGCTGCACCACTGCGGGTATGTCGACTGTCCCTTTGGTGCCACTTGTACGGTATCTGGGAGCGTGGCTTGCGCTGCCCAACCCGTCACGCTGGCTCATCCGGACGGTTCGACTCGGCTATGCGATTCAGTTCGCCCGGCGACCCCCCCCAAGTTCAATGGCATGCTCGAGACTTCGGTGGCAGTCCAGGACGCCCCTGTCTTGCGCGAGGAGATTGCTGTCCTCCTGGCGAAGGATGCAATCGAGCCGGTCCCTCCAGCCGAGATGAGGACGGGGCTTTACTGCCCTTACTTCATCGTGCCCAAGAAAAGCGGTGGCCTTCGACCTATCCTGGTTCTGCGAGTCTTGAATCGGGCCCTACACAAGCTCCCGTTCAGGATGTTGACGCAGAAACACGTTATCAAATGCGTCCAGCCCCAGGACTGGTTTGCAGCGATCGACCTGAAAGACGCGTACTTTCATGTCTCTATCCTCCCTCGTCACAGACCGTTCCTGCGCTTTGCTTCCGAGGGTCAGGCATGGCAGTACAAGGTCCTCCCCTTCGGGCTCTCCCTGTCCCCCCGTGTCTTCATGAAGGTCGCGGAGGGCGCCCTTGCCCCACTTTGGGAAGTGGGCATCAGGATTCTCAACTATCTCTACGACTGGCTCATTATGGCCCGGTCCCGAGAAGAGTTGTGCGATCACAGGGACTTCGTGCTTCGGCACCTCAGTCAGTTGGGGCTTCAGGTCAACCGGGAGAAGAGCAAGCTCTCCCCTGTGCAGAGAATCTCTTATCTCGGTATGGAGTTAGACTCGGTGAGTATGATGGCACGTCTCACCAGCGAGCGTGCCCACTCAGTGCTGAACTGCCTGAGTTCCTTCAGAGGCAGGACAGTGGTACCGCTGAAACACTTTCAGAGGCTCCTGGGGCATATGGCATCCGCAGCCGCAGTCACGCCGCTCGGGTTGCTTCATATGAGACCACTTCAGCACTAGTTACACTCCCGAGTCCCGAGATGGGCATGGCGCCGCGGTACACATCGTGTCACCATCACACTGATGTGTCGCCGCCTATTCAGTCCTTGGTCGGACCTTGCTTTTCTACGGGCCGGCGTGCCCTTAGAACAAGTGTCCCGGCACGTTGTTGTCACAACAGGTGCCTCCAACTCGGGCTGGGGCGCGACATGCAACGGGCAGGCAGCTTCAGGGTCCTGGACAGGACCTCGACTGCTGTGGCACATCAACTGCCTGGAGTTGCTGGCAGTGCATCTAGCTTTGCGACGGTTTCGTCCGCTAGTGCTGGACAAGCACGTGTTGGTCCGCTCGGACAACACTGCGGCTGTTTCGTACATCAACCGACAGGGCGGTTTACGATCACGTCGCATGTCTCAACTCGCCCGTCATCTCCTCCTCTGGAGTCAGACGTGGCTCAAGTCGCTGCGTGCTGTCCACATCCCGGGGGAGCTCAATCGTGCAGCCAGCGTGCTCTCACGACAGCTCACTTTCCCCGGGGAATGGCGACTCCATCCCCAGACGGTCCAGCTGATCTGGAGTCGATTCGGGGAAGCCCAGGTAGACCTGTTTGCTTCCCACGAGTCCTCCCACTGCCAGCTGTACTATTCCCTGTCCCAGGCCCCCCTGGGCACAGATGCACTGGCACACAGCTGGCCTCTGGCTTTACGCAAGTATGCGTTCCCCCAGTGAGCCTGCTCGCACAGACACTGTGCAAGGTCAGGGAGGACGAGGAACAGGTCCTGTTGGTTGCGCCTTACTGGCCCACCCGGACCTGGTTTTCGGAACTCATGCTCCTCGTGACAGCCCCTCCCTGGCGCATCCCCCTGAGGAGAGACCTTCTCTCTCAGGGGCCTGGCACCATTTGGCACCCGCGCCCAGATCTCTGGAACCTCCATGTGTGGCTTCTAGACGGGACGCGGCAGACCTAAGTGATCTGCCCCCAGCGGTGGTAGACACTATCACTCAGGCTAGAGCCCCTTCTACGAGGCAGGCCTATGCTCTGAAGTGGAGTCTGTTCACGAATTGGTGTTCTTCTCACCGGGAAGACCCCCGGAGATGCCCGGTCAGAGTCGTGCTTTCTTTCCTGCAAGGTAGGCTGGAGCGTGGGCTGTCACCCTCCACCCTGAAGGTGTATGTGGCTGCCATTGCAGCACATCATGATGCAGTGGACTGCCGGTCCCTGGGGAGGCATGACCTGATCGTTAGGTTCCTGAGGGGTGCCAGAAGGTTACATCCTCCTAGGACACCCCTGATTCCCTCCTGGGACCTCTCTATTGCCCTGGCGGGACTTCAGAGGGGTCCCTTTGAGCCGCTGGATTCGGTTGAGCTGAAGTTCCTGTCTCTCAAGACAGCGCTCCTGATCGCGCTCACTTCCATCAAGAGGGTCGGGGACCTCCAAGCATTTTCGGTAAGTGAAGAGTGCCTTGTGTTCGGGCCGGCCTACTCTCACGTTGTCCTGAGACCCCGGCCTGGATACGTGCCCAAGGTTCCCACCACTCCCTTCCGAGACCAGGTGGTGAACCTGCAAGCGCTGCCCCTGGAGGAGGCAGATCCAGCCTTGTCGTTGCTGTGTCCCGTAAGAGCGCTTCGCATATACGTGGACCGCACCCAGAGCTTCAGAAGCTCTGAGCAGCTCCTGGTCTGCTTTGGAGGTCAGCAGAAGGGGAAGGCTGTCTCTAAGCAGAGGTTGGCCCACTGGATAGTGGACGCCATCGCCTTGGCTTACCATTCCCAAGGCGAGCCGTGCCCCCTGGGGGTGAGGGCCCACTCCACACGGAGTGTGGCCTCCTCCTATGCGTTGGCGCATGGCGCCTCTCTGGCAGACATTTGTCGAGCTGCGGGCTGGGCGACAACTAACACCTTTGCGAGGTTTTACAACCTCCGTGTAGAGCCAGTTTCCTCCCGTGTGTTGGGTAACAGGTAATTGGCGGGAAGGGCTGGCTGGGTGTCTCGCTTGCTGCGCCATTCCCCCTAACACGGGGATGTGAGCGCCTTCTTCTCCCAGTAGAGTTCCCCGGTTGGCGTACCCTGGTCGAGCATCCTCCAGCACCCTCGGCGTCAGACTTGGCGGAGCAGTCTGTCGCCAGGCCCAGTACTGGCGTTAGCATGCCCGGAGCCGGTCAGCCCCTGTACTGGGCTAGGTGTCCATATGGCTGGGTTCCCTACGGGTAATCCCATATGTGTATTCTTCCACGGTAAGGTTTCCCTCTTGGCAAACCCGTGTCTTCCCTTGACAGATCGCTCTGTCAGTCTCTTCTGGCAGCCGTTCCATCCCTACTCCTAGGTAGGACCTGCCTCAGAGACCCTTTCCATATGTAGTACTGCCCCCTGGGTCAGTCCATATCGGTATATCCACATGTCACCTCCCTACGGGTAGGATGTGGTCTCCGTAGCGACCTTTCCTAAAGGCTCGCTTCCCCATTGTCTTGCCAGCTGAAAGAACAAATAGGGAAGATTTGAAGCAATCTTTCACTGAAGGTTGAAATCCCTTCCATTTACTTTATGTGGGCGGAACAGCAGCATGGCCTTCTCCAGCAGCGATGTACTCACCCTTTGGCCCCTTCGGTACCAAGGTCAGTGAATTTGCGCTGGGGCTTTGGGAAGGTTACGACCTTAAGCGTAGCTTTTGTAGCACGCCAAGGCTTGTCAACAATTGCAGCGCCTCAGGGTTGTGACGAGGTTCAGGTTATGGCGTTTTCCATAGGACCCCATTTGTCGGTCGACATAACTCGTAGTGACCGACAGATAGGGAACGTCTCGGTTACGTACGTAACCCTCGTTCCCTGATGGAGGGAACGGAGACGTTATGTCCCCATGCCACAACCTTGAACCATTCGCTGTTGCCGGGACACGTTCTCGGCTCCTCAGCGTAAAACCTAATGAGTGGATGCACCTGTCGCCCTATTTATACCCGCTGGCACGGGGAGTGGCTCAGGTGTGTTAATCCACTTGCCAATTTCATTGGCGTTTTCTCTTAAAATCAGAGATGATTGGCCTCCCAAGTGAGACCCCATTTGTCGGTCGACATAACGTCTCCGTTCCCTCCATCAGGGAACGAGGGTTACGTACGTAACCGAGACGGTATCTATCAGATGAAAAAGCATTCAGTTCTTCTATTCTATTCTACTCTATTATATTGTTATATTCCATGTACATATACGTCCTTCCTGTGATCCATCCCAGCAAAATAAAAGAAATAAACATATTGAGCTGTCAGTGTCACAGAAATAGGCTGAGTCAGAGGAGATATATTATTTACAATATTATTAATAATAATAAGATGAAAGTCATTATCACTTACACGTGGAAGTTCAGCATTCATTTTGCGATGGGACAGGAGCTTGTAAGTGTTCAGGTTGTTTTCGAAACTTCTAAAATTGACAAAGAAAATGGTTCAAAAAAGTCATTCAGACATTTTCTGTTGTGTTAAAGGCACAAAAACTAAGAAGAACTGTTTTACTTTTGACACTGACATCTACTCTGTAAAATGATGATTTTTGTGGTTTACCTCCCGCGCAGTTTTACAGCTTCTTCAAATCGCTTTTCATCCATGGCCTTCTGAACCTCTTGTGTCTGCAAGATGACAAACAATATTTTTCCTGAGAGCGTCAACACTAATGTTATCCCATGCCTTCTGCAACTTTCTTTTGAATGTACGATACATCTGTCCAATTTATTTTCCAAATCGCCCCAAATTTGCTCAATGGGGTCCAGACTTTGAGGGGGCCAGTCCATCATATTATAGATACACACATATCTTTTATATTTACTTGATATAAACATGTTGACCAGTTTTGGGATGGATAAACATGTACATGACACATATACCCAAACATGTATCGGACATAAATAAACAAAAATATTTGCATGGGCTAGATTTATGAAATTGTTCCAATTGCTAATATGTGTTATATGTTTTACGTCATAAGGACAATTCTCTGAAATAACTTTTTTATTTACTTCTCTTACTGATTCAGCTGTGTAAAGATGACAGGAAACAAGAACTCATGTGAACTAACCACTAGGCCAGGCTCCAAGACTAAGAGCTGAGCTTCACTATAAACATTAAAACCCAAAAGACTACCATTAGCTGAGTTCCTTTCTCACCATCTGAACGCACTCCATCAGAGGGAGTCTGACCGCCTGGTTCCCACACAGAGACACCACACATGCTGGAGTACCAGGAGAGGCTTCTAACAGGGCCAGCACGGCTTCTACACCCATACGACTCGCCTACGGAGGAAAAGGGAAGAGAATGAGTACACCATGTCTAAGGGTTTTTTTTTCAATTCAATTCAATCAATTAAAGTTGTTATTTATTCAGTCAGGACCATACCAAAATCCGGTCAAAGGCAGAGGGTGTTCCTCCTCTCTGGACGTGACCCAGAATGGTGACCCGCGTGTCAAACCCCAAACAGCGCACCACCAGCTGCAATAGAGAGTCAACACAAAACCACCACTTCAAATCAAATACAGATGTTTCTCAAACAGATCCAGCAAGATCGTGAAATTAAAAGATGAATTGCAGATATACACTACTGTACAAAAGTTTGGGGTCGGAACGATTATGTAATTTTTTTTAAGTCACTTATTCTGAATTTATTTAATTAAAAATACAGTAAAAACAGTTATATTGTGAAATATTTTTCTTTTTTGTAACAATATAAATGTCTTTACCATCATTTTTTATCAATTTAAAGCATCCTTGCTAAATAAAAGTATTGATTTATGAAATACAAATGAGAATAAAAAGAAAAAAGGTAGTGTAGATGGATCTATTATTAATTTTGGACTGAACATAGAAGCCCAACCCCAAATTAAAAACACACATGCATAAGAAAGCTGTATTTCTAAGGGGGATATTAAAGGCAAGTTCAGCTAACATAACCACAGACCTAACAGCTGTAAGAGAAACTTAAAAAAAAATAAAAATAATAATAATAATACATGCCGGGGCCTGGGGCCTGTTCTTTCTGTATTAGAGTCTTACACACATGCTATACAGATAATAGAGTCGTGCATTATTTTGAGTGATGACTGCTTTTATAAGAGTGGCTTGATGGAGCGCAGGAGATGCAGATGACGTGATATTGACCCTTAAGAAACTTTCATTAATGCTGACACGTAAGAAATCTGTCCAAACATAAAATGAAATGAATAGATAATTTCTACATTGAAATAAAAAGGTAAAGACTGCACAACTATTATAAATTGTGAATCTAAATAATTGGGAATCATGAAAAAAAATTGAATAAAATAAAAGCATGTATCTATTATCTGTTTCATGTATCTGTTATAACATGTCGTTTTGTTTGCTTGGCTGTTTCCTTATAAAAGTCCAGAAATTTGTCAAGTTTTTCGTCGGGTGTCATTTTAAATGATATGACGTCGTTACATTGCCGTCTTGCCACCAGCCAATCGCTGCACTGCTGATCATGGTTTCGAGTATCGAAACATATCCCCTTTAAGCCAACACATGAACGCACAATTATCTCAGATAACTCAATCCAGCGATACTAATCATACACAACAGGTGTGTTCGAATAACCCAATTAGCCGGATCATGATTAGCACAATGATATCATCTTGGATGTGTCATTTGATCTCGGATGAAATAAGGGATGTACGAAGAACGGGCCCCTGGTCACAACTGCTACAACCAGTCCAGTAAACGAAGGGAAAGTACAATATGGAAACTCACACATTTACACAAAAATACAATCTCTACCAAAACTCAAATCCAAAACACGTTTTTATTTGTTAAGTGTAAGAGAAAAGTGCTGTATAGGCTGTAGCTGTACATTACTCACGTCCTTTATAAGTTCTGTGGTTATGGGCTTGTTGTTTTGGTCTATTGCACCTTCAGCGACTATGATGATATTAAGCCGTTTCTTATCAGCACGATTCTACAAGGGGAAAAAAGCATGCACACACACATCCATTCACACATACACACTGGTGAGAACAGGGAGAAGATACTCACGTCCTTCACTGCATTAGAGCTGATGGGGTTTCCGTGTCTGTCTGTGGCTCCCTCAGCCACTATGATTATATTAAGACGAGAACCTCGCAAACGGCTCTGCTGGACAAACACTGGAGGACTGAAACAAGGTGTGTGTGTGTGTGCACTGGCATGTATGCACGAGTGTGTTGTGTGATTGTGTTCATATGCATGTGCATGGCAGCTTGGGAGACTGAAGCTAGCCAAACCACAAGCTATTTTTAATTTTGAGTAGTATTGTCAAGCTATTCTTTAAAAAATAAAAAAGTTTACTACACTACAAGCTAGTTAACTGCAATGAAGCTGTAAGCTATTAAACTATTTCTAAATACCAGATTATATAATTCAGTTGAAAAGAGGAGCATTTTTCTGCCACAAGAACAATAAAGAAATCGATTAGTGACAGCATCAAACTTAAGTTATAAATTAAACTAAAAATCCAATCAAATCTTAACAACATTTGTTTATTTGTTATTAAATTCATTGAGATAATTTAATAAAATGTTTGTTTTTTGCTACTAAAAGAGAATGTAAATCAGTGCACAAAGAGTTTGTGTAGATATAAAATTCCCTCTCATACAATTCTCTCATTTAATTTTCTCATATAGTTCTCTTTTTCTCTACATTTCAGCTTTAACTTGTGTGTGAATCTAGCTTACACTTTAAATCCCACAAATATTGCTGGAACTGATGACAAATTGTATGTGAAGCTCCTCATTTGTAAGTCGCTTTGAATAAAACCAATATATGCTAATTACTTCCTCGGCTTCCTCTGTTGCAAGACTCCATGCACAATATAAAGAAAATAGTAAAACACTGATGTGATGTTAGTTCATGCTACACTGCAACTGTAAATAGCTGTTTACTGGTTTTAAAAACCACTAGAGTAATGTCACCTATCTGAATAATGTAATTAGGTTATGACCTCTATATTTGAGTTGGTTTGAGAACAGCTGTAGGCTTCTGTGTGCATGTTTATGTGTGTGTGTGAGTGTGAGTGTTACCTCTGATAGTTTATGACACATCTGTTTCTCCCAGCCATCCTTGGGAGGCATTTCTGGAATCAGCACCCAGTCAGCTCCACATGCAAGGGCACTGACTAATGCTAGATACCTACACACACATACACACATGGTTTAATGCTGATTTTTAGTACATGCATGTTTCTCTTTGAGTGTTTCTAGTCGAGGGTCTTACCCACAGTGTCTTCCCATGACCTCCAGCACAAAGGTCCTTTGATGGCTAAAAACACACAATAATGAATAATAATAAAAAAAAAAATTTTTTGTCATCTTTAATGACAAACTTTAGATTTGATATTCAAATTGCATTTACATTACTAGTCAAAATGTTGGAATAATCATGATTGAAAATGTATCTTATGCCCACCAAAATATGCTGATTTAAATATCTAATTACTAGAATTTTCTGTATATTGTCATTTTTGGTATATACAGTACCTTTGTGCCGTGGTCATTATAGCGTCCACTACCTCTATGATCCTGTGCAGTGCTGAGTCAGTGCCAATGGTCATATCTGTCCCGCAGAAATCATTGTCAATAGAGCCCACCATTCCAACGATATGCAACGCAGAATGAGTCTGTGCAGCCTCTTCACTGATTTGACCTGGTAGAAAAATGGCAAAATATTATGCTATTCAGTACAGTTACAAATTACAATTTCTCGTCCCATGTATAAGCCCCTCCCACTCTAATACCTGATTGGACAAGCTCATCCAAGAGTCCACTCCACTCCTCCCTGAAGAGATTAGCCCCGGTCAAACTGCCATCTCCGCCAATCACACACAAGTTAGTGATGCCACGCTGCACCAAGTTCAGAGCAGCACGCAAGCGGCCCTCATGGGTACGAAAATCCTTACAGCGGGCGCTGCCTATCACAGTGCCACCCTGCACACACACAGTAGAAAGAAAATACAGTTCATATGTAATAATTAATAGTTTTTTATTTTGGTCAAAATATGAAAGTAGAAATAAAATATATAAATATCTTTTTTTGTAATTTGATGCTTTAACATACACACATTTCACATAATTATTGAGTGCGCTAATAATGTAATTGCTTATTACGTGATTACATTAACAAGTGAACTGAACCTGGTCATTGAAACAAACTGACTGAAAGAATCAGTTTGCGGGGGGGACATATTTTCCTGTTTACTGAGAATTTTATTACAGGTAATAATGTAGTAAATAATTTTTAGATCCTTGCACAGACTGATCGTTTCGCTTCATAAGACCTCAATATATTGTCAGGAACCATGGGTATTCTTTTTGTGTGTTCTCTGATGTGCTGTCTCAAAAACAGGTAGCTGCTGACTTGCATTTTATTAATCACCAAGGACCACAGTTTCAGCTAAAAATCTTTCTGTACTGTTCTACTGAAGAAAGAATGTCACCTAGATCTTGGATAGCCTGAGGGTGAGAAAATTAACAGCAAATTTTCATTTTGGGGTGAATTATCTCTTTAAGTAATACTTGTACCTAAAACCCAGTAGGTGGCGACAATTGACTGTTAAAAAATTTTCATTGAATCATTCATGCAAACGATTTGTTCAAAAACAGATTAATTCACTAACAGATGCGTTAGTGAGTGAGTCTTTGAATTATTCATTCAGCAGATTTTTTATTATTGATTATGTTAAATCAATTCATAATTTAATTAGTCTGAAGCAGTTAACTTTTTGTCAGAACCTCTAGTTAAATGTTTTGTTTTGTCTAATGTTTTTCCTTCAGAACTATAGGAGAATTATTACCTCTACTGAGAATCAACAACCCTGCAATATGTTTTCTCGATGTTTGCTCATTTTTGTGTGTTATTTAAGCTTAAGAGACTTTAATATAGCAAACTGCTTACCACTTGTAACATACTGGAAACACTTTCCCATGATGCCTCTTTGATGTTGTCACCTCCATCCACCATGCCCTGGTAGCCCTTAAAGCGAACCATTGATTATAACATCATTATAAACAACTGAATTCATTTTCCTTTTTACCAAGGCAAACACAGAATGGAAACCTTTTATCTGTCGCAGGCTTTCAAGCATGGCCCTTGAGATCCACAAAAACAATGCTGCTTGTCAGATTTCAATGTACTGAATAAATTTCAGAAAATTAAATTAAAATTGTTATTTTTTTCTTTATTTTATAGTGCTTTTAAGGTGTCATTGGATGCTGTGGAAGATTCTTGTAAATAAAATGCATTATTTTATTATTATGGGTTTCTAAAGATGTAGACCTGGGAATTAAAAATATGAAAAATCACTTCATGGATGAAAAAAACTTTTGCTCCCACGTAGATTCCCATTCTGACCACTGCCCTCACAGCAGCATTCATACCTTCATGACAAAATACAGAAAGGGAGAGAAAGACTGGTGATTCTTAAATTTTAAGGCATCAAACAGTGTAAATATCATCTATAAGCACATACTGTACATTTGAGAAGTTAAATATGAAAGTGGGATCTGATCAGTATGTTCGTTATTGCCATGACCTGACGAGCTCAATCAAGAATCTGTTCCCCTGAGGTTATGTCCAGAATAACCAGAGGTGTCATGCCCATTCAAAGTGATTTTTCTCAGATTTCTGAGCCAAGTGGATTTTAAATGCAGCTTCCAAATGATAAAAAATAGCTGAAATTTTTTATATTTGATAGAATCACACCGGCGTGATTAGAACGTTCAGTGCGGCAGATCATCAGCTGCTAAATTCAAATCTGCGGTCGCTGGATGACGCATTCGTACAGCACTTCTTTATAACCAATCACACACGATTCTGTTGGGATTATGAATGCAATGTCCAATCAGAGGCGTTCTGGTGAGTCATCGCTGAGTGAATTATCATAGCGAATTCTCATAAAGTTTTTATGTTAATAGATTACACCAGGGGTTTTTTAACTTTAACATCTGAACTAAATTGTATAGGCTCCTTGAAGTACCCCTGAGAATTTAAGTAAACATTTCAATGATTAATGGCACATCCGCATATTTAAATTAGTATTTACATAACTACTGTAATTATTAAACTCAACCAATTATAAAAAAAATACTGTAATTTACAATGTAATTATTTTTCCCCCACAATATTTATTTTAGGGTTTCCTAAAAATATAATAATTTTTATGCATTTAAGATTTTACATTTACATCACATTTGTATAAACCTGAAACGTCTTTGCAAAAACGTTTTAATATATATATATATATATATATATATATATATATATATATATATATATATATATATATATATATATATATATATATATTATTATTATTATTATTATTATTATTGTATTTATTTATTTTACTCATCAGCCAATTTGGCTACTAAATGTTTAAGTCACCGTCCATTCATAACTTCTACTAGCCAAAAAAATAATAAATAAAATGGGTGCTGCTGCCTGGAAACCGTTGCTAGGAAACATAGTGCCATGATCCAAGCCGGGACCAAAAAAAAAAGGTAAAAGATGGAAACTCTTTTTAAAGTAGCCCAATTCGGCAACACTGACACGAGCGCATGTGCATTCAAGAGTAAACAAACAGCTTAGTAAAATACACTTGTCTATTTTGACTGAGATGTAGGAAGGAAGTCAGACATTGTATTACAACGCAATGCGTCTCTTCGCGCTCTCTCGAGTTCAAAAGAATAACTGACCGACAGGAGATGCGCTTTTAAAAAGAGCATTCAGCCAACGAACGGAAACTATTAACCGGCTTTTAACCCGCGCATACTCACGCTTGGGATGCCGTCGGTTTTTCCACGTGATCACGGCATCACGGGAGTCTCGCTCTACTTGCCTGTCATCACGTAGACACGCGAACGCATTCCTCACCTTGATCCAAATTGATGATTCATCGTGACAAAGATGCACAGAAAACCAAGTAAGGGACATAAACAGATAACGCAACAGATAGTTCGATCTGGAGGAATTTGAATCGTTTTCATTCACTAATTTTCATTCAATTAGCATAGTTCCCTAAATGACTAGACTAAAATAAATGTATGACATGCCGTAAATGCACCGTCAGGTAATTGCATAAATATTTAATACCAGTTGCGTTGAAAGCCGCTCGAGCGCACCCAGTTTACGCGTTGTCATGACGCAGAGTGCGAGACTCTCAGAGGCGCAACTTTAATTATTTTAATTACATTATCTATAATTTTTGGTTCATCTCTAAAATATCAAAACGTGTTCCTAATAATCCGTTTTCTTTCGGAATCGCTATAAAAGTGGTGATGAAGTCATTTGAGCGTCAGTTTAAACCCCGGAACTGCTTCGCCTTTCTCTTATATCTGTTGCACCGGCTCCGTTTAGATGTGTCCCGATTAAAGCTGTAAACAAGTCAATCTGCCCCTGCGAGCACTAGTAAACAAGCGCCATCCTAATCGGTTTGTTAAAATAAAAATAGGCAATACCTTGAGCATCTCCACCACTTGTCAGGACGCCAATGGACTTCCCTGCTCCAGAGAGGTTCTCGATGAATTTTTTAGTGTCCTGCATTATTCCACAGGTGTCTTTGAAAACAGAGCAATGCCTTTAATTCTCGGGTAAGGTAAGAGCAATCCAAAGCAAACTGGAGAGGATAAAAGGCTCCGCCGATCAACTTCTCCTCTGGGGTCGGACGTGCGCGGTCCGGTAGGCTCAGATCCACCGCCCCGTACTGGATTGACAGCAGCGACACGCAATAGTCCCGCGGATCACGTCTCATCTGGACGAATTCAGCCCAATAGACTTCCGGTGTTGGGATTAAGGAGTGACAAGGGAGTCCTTTGCTTTCATTAAATTTCGAGTTGTTATAATACAATTAGCATACTAAAGATCCAGCCCACTGCAACACGATATTCTTCATAGTTCTCGCAGCACGTAGAAAAACAGATAAAGTTACTTTCAACAAGGACGTAGTTTCACTCATGGAATGAGTGTGAAATTAGTTCATGGTAATCAAACAGGCAAAACGTGTGGCCTGGGAATAGAATCTAATATCTATAGAAAAACAATAGCAACTTTATTAATCCAGAGTCAACAAAAAACAATTGTTTCTTAAAAACGTTTTATTTTGAAGTGGGATGCATATATATTGACAGTTGGACATTGCCCTAAATATTTATGAAACTTTTTTGTATTTCCCAATTAAAGTGTAGTCTACGTTTGCTTATTTTGTCATGTTTTGCTGTCTCGTCAAGACCTATAATCAACACTCTTGATTAACTATTAAACATTTGACTGTAATGTGCAAGTTTAGTATTTTATTTTGCCCAACAGGCATACTTATCTTTCACATTTTCTTTGCACAGGTTGAAAAATCTTCAGATTGTTTTTGCAAAAAAAATCTAGTCACTGTGAAACAACAAGCAGCAAATAAATCACTTCAAAACGAGCTCTCCACCTTAGGACTACAATTATTCGAATGAATAAGCTTTCACTTCCTGCTTAGGCTGATTCAAAATCAGAGATTTAAAAAAAAAATGAAGGTCTATAAAACTCTCAGTAATGACCATTTGAGATTCCATTCCATTACCGTGTTGGAATGTAATGTAGCCTCGGGTCTTCTGTATTACCATTTACGGTTGTAGACTGATTCTTTCTAACTGGGCTTTGACTTACTCAAGCCATCCAGTTGTTTTATAATCACTCACACGATTAAAAAACGCATCATGGAAAATCATAGGTGCATGGTTTCAAACAGAAAAGCAGTTGTATATTTAGAACTTTTTTAGTATAATGAACTATTTAGCCCTTTGAAAAGCTATGACTAAATTAAGAAACGGTTAAAAATGTCTTTGGCCCGTACGGGGATCGAACCCGCGACCTTGGCGTTATTAGCACCACGCTCTAACCAACTGAGCTAACCGGCCACCAACAGTTTTGCGTGGTACTTAAATAAATTTTTTTGACCATAAAATGTAGTCGCCCTAGGTAGCATGTATGAATGGTACGAAAATAAACTCCCACATATTTTTGTTATATTATTTATATCCAAAATCAAAAGCATAAAATATGCATACTGGCCTGCATGAATAGACAAAGACCAGTAATGAAGCAGCTTGGGTAGCTGACCTCGTGGCGCAACGGTAGCGCGTCTGACTCCAGATCAGAAGGTTGCGTGTTCAAATCACGTCGGGGTCAATAGACTTTTGGGTTTATATTTAAATAGCTAATGTTTTGGCAGATTCTTACTACAGCAAATAATTAGATCAGGGGTTCAACACTCATCATAAGACTTGGAAAACAAATTAAAATTTCTTTTTTAATCCAGTAACGACTAAATAACAAACATTATTATCATTATTTGTCAATATACTTAACTTTTGAGGAAGTAATAGTTATTTGTCAACTACTGGATATAATTTGCGTTTTTAACCACAGAGAGGCGCTGTAAGTACATAAGAGGCACTGTAAGTACGGCTGTTGATGCTAAGCTCTAAAATAATCGCTAATGAACCTTCATCTTTATTAACTCTCGTTTTTATATATTCTTTTTTTTTAGAAAAACTCGGAGGAACAGTCCACACTTCACTAGTGCATATATTGGGAAATGTGAAAACAAAAGTAGGGCTCGTCCGGGATTTGAACCCGGGACCTCTCGCACCCTAAGCGAGAATCATACCCCTAGACCAACGAGCCGACGTGCTCAAAGAGTTTAATATCATTATAAGTCCTTAACAGAAGTTCTACACACGGTCTTTTACGATAGAGCACAAGTATGGTTGGTTTTAATCAGTGTTCATTGGCTTCTTAAATACACAGATCTATGCAAGATCTATACAAATTACAATATGTTACCGTTTGTTTTAGCTTTCCACAAATTTGTGGAAAATTCAGATCAGACGATGTCAAAAACGTTACGTTAACATACCTGGTTGTAGGACACGGTTTAACCACGCCAGTACAAAAATAAAAATTCAATACAATTGAAAATACATAGACTAAATAACATTTTCTTTACAAGTAGCCTTGTTTACAAGCAGCTTAACTTGTTGATAATATTGATTTCACATTGATAATCTTGTACCATATAAAACAATAATAATAACATATTTCATGAATTTAGCATAATCTTATGTAACGTTTTTTCCAAATTATGGCTCATGAAAGTACAACCCAGACCTAATTACATGCTTGTGGCAGCTCATTTGGTTACGTTATGTCTTCTTAAAAAAAAAACATAAATAGAATACAGAAATATGCAACAACATCATAAATAATTAAAGGGAAAACATTATATATATATATAAGAGGATTAAACGTGGTCTTTTTTTCGGTTCAGTGGCCAATCTCAAGGTGACAAACAAATTCATCAGTTTATGTATAAGTTAAATTAAAACACTCTGATTTCTTTTTTTGATTGATTGCATTTACACAAATCAGATAGAATTACAAGAATACTGGAATTTAGTATACATCATGAAATAAAATGAAACTAGTTGCACATGGACGGTTTTAACTTTATCTTAAAATGTGACTTTAATATAATAATTCTACCTTCTTTAAATATTTAATTCTAAACCTTATTACAAGAGGATATCAAAAATGAATATATGGTCACCAAACAAACGTAACCAAAATTTCTCTTGATTGCAGTTACCCTTTTGTTCAGCCTTAGCCTGGTTTTCTCTGACTTGAGTTTGAGAGGAGAAAGAAATCACAAAACTCAGTGAAGAGCATCCATTTCACGAAGGACCTGCCACCAATGAGACACTTGAAAATACAATAAAAAGAAGAGATGGGAATGGGAAATAGAGGAAATGCAAACATCAATGTCCCTTCTTAAGAGGCAGTGAACTTTCTGAGCGTGATCACAATGAGAGCGAGAAGAACAGAGGCTCCGAGGAACACGGCGATGACGATAGCTGTGATGGCACCAGGCCCCAGCACAACTGAAAACAGAAATATCACACACACCAGAAGATCAACTTTGAATGAAACCAAGTTCTTTTTGTGATAGACCTCATATTATGACATAGAACTCTTTTGTAAGCTGCTATGTACTTTTCAGTGGTATAACTTTACCTTCTTCCTCATCCAGAGTTATTGAGGGGGTACCATCCTCATAATCAAAGGTGTAGCCATTATCTGCGGTGTCTTGTAAAGGGACTTTTGTTGTCACATCGAAGCCTCCAGCGCCAGATAGTGTGTCCTGGTTATCATTCTGCAGTGTAGGGGAGGAATCAGCAACTGATTCTGATGGAATATTAAAAAAATAGGTTTAGTCAGAGATGTGAGAGATGATGAAACAAAAGATATTCACACACACAATCACACACAAACACACACACACACACACACACACGTAAGTTGATATATCTTTAAAAAAAAGAAAAGATTCTAGGACAATATAATTAAATCACTAATAGCTTAGTAATACTAAATAAACCTATGTATTTAAACCTAACAACAGCTACACAGTAAGAGTACTGAATAAATCAATCAATAAAAATAACCTGGAATGATATAAATACAAAATAAATAAATAACCGAGGATGATATAGTTAACTAAATAATAGAATAGGAAATAAGACAAACTGGACTTATGATTACATATTAGAATTACTTAATACATTTACATTTAGTCATTTAAAAGCTGCAATTAAAAATGTTTGAGTAAAAAAAAAAACTGATGATATATTTAAACAATTAAATATTAGCAACATGGAAGTCTTTACATAAAAACAATCTAATATGATATATTAATATAATGAAATGAGAGCTACAAGTTAGAATACTTACTAAATAAATACACACATAAATACATCAATCTACAGTCAATATGTTTTTATGTAACCTATATACAATTTGAGACCAGCGAGATATCCTATGCAACCGGCCATAGATATCATAAGAAGAAAAAAGTTCTTAAAATATACCAAAAATAGTTGCTTAACACCTTTGCATTCAAAATGTAAAAAAAAAAATATTTTTTAAAGTGGGCTGCAAAAGTTGAATGTTTTTTCTTTACCTGAATGTTAAGCACTAGAAAGTGTCAAATGTTAGTGACGTTATAAATGACTCAATGAGCGTCTTTATGGAGGATTAGCACTACAGCTATCCCATCCTGCACCCCTCTTCTTCTTCTCACATCTCTCACTGACATTCCACATCTCCCGCAGGCATGGAACAGCCATGCGACTTTTCTCACCTACATCATACTCACCGAGCCCAAAGCTGATTTCCTATGTTACAGCTTGCCCAAATTTCCCAGAGGGCACAAAGGTTCTGACCCCACAATGAAGGGACAAAGACAGACAGAGTAAAACATGGACAAACAGTGGGATAACTACCTGACCCTGCTGGAACAACCCAACAGCATGAGTCGAAAACTAACTAAAACTAAACTCACAAATAAGTATTTACATAAAGTAGCCCCATACACCACCTTTCCATGCAACTAAACACTAAAATACTCTTATTCCACCCTAAATCTTAAAATAAAATTGTTCATATTTGTAGTCAGCAAGTCGAGGATGGCCAACCCATGAGTATTTTTGATAATAGTCTGTTTGCTCAGCGAGACTCGAAGCAGGCTGTAGGTACTGCGCAGGGCCAGCGATACATCAATGAGCCCTTCACTTCACGGTACAAAAGGGCACTTGTGTGGTCAGAGAGGCCAGCTTGAGGCAGAGGAACCAACGGCCTAAACACAGTCAAAACAAGTCAAACAAGCTTGTTTATGAAGCCAGTCTGTGGAAAAGCACGCACCTAGGCGTCAGCGTGCTAACCGGTTGATTTGAAAAAATACACTTTTTTTGTGTTTGTCACTTCTTGGCCTGCTTAAATATTTATTAAGTACTGCTTAAATATTTGACAAGAGGACAAGGCTAAGAATGCAGTCTAATTTCTTGTATTCTAATGCACAACTGTGAGATGACAACATGCAGACAGGTGCATGCGAATGAGACAATCCTCTGCCACCATGTCCATGTCCTCATCTCACCTCACCTCAGGCCCGCCAGGAATCTTTACACTAAATAAACTCAAAAATTCATAGTCAGGAATTATCATGTAAAAGGAAAATCTTAATTCATTATTACAATGCAAAAAAAAAAAAGTATTATTTTCAAGTTAAAAAAAGATGTTCTTCAACGTACACTAAAAATAAAGGTTTCGAAAAGGGTGTTTTCCATAAAACCTTCCAGTATAAATGGCTATTAAAAGAACCACTTTTTTATTATTAAGAATTAAATTAATTATAAAAATGTAAACAACATTTAATCACCATAAATAACCTTCTGTTGAATGGAAGGTTCCATGGATGTTTAAGGTTCTTCGTTGAACCACTGATGCCAGTAAAGAAACGTAATTTTTAGTGAGTGTAGTGAAATACTGGCAATTTATCAGAACAGACTGTGACATCATGGTGATACGGATTTTTGAAACCATGCATTCACATAAGAAATATCAAGCAACTGTGCCATTACCTCTTCCTTTAGACCTTAAATATGTAAAAGTGCAGTATTACAGCATATATTCTGGCTGGAAAGTCTGAGATTGCCGTAAAGTGACATTTTCTTCCACTTTAAAGAGCAGGTTTGTTCATTTGAATATATTTTTTGTAATTATTTTATTCAGCACTAACAAATGATGGTCATAAATGGAAAACGTTTTGCAACTATAGTTTTTAAACAGGATGCAAACACGCACACACACACACACATACATGTTTGTTTTTGTGAAAAGTGGGGACATCCCATAGGCGTAATGGTTTTTATACTGTACAAACTGTATATTCTATGGCCCTACACCAACCCTAACCCTCACAGGAAACTTTGTGCATTTTTTAATTAAAAAAAAATTCTGTACGATTTATAAGCATTTTGAAAAATGGGGACATGGGTTATGTCCTCATAAGTCACCCTCTCCTTGTAATACCTGTGTCATACACGTCATTATACAGTTGTGTCCCGATAGGTCACAAAAACAATAGCACACACACACACATATATATATATATGGCATATTTAGATTTTGAAGCCCAAAGCAGCTATCATGCAACAGAATTACTATTAAATAATGTTATTGCTATTCAACTTTGAATGTCCTACTTTTATCCTCAGGAATGACTATTCATGGCACAGAAAGGAGCCTTGCAAAATCATAACTGTCACCAAGTTAAAAATGACTGGTGCATAATTTGGCATTTCCAAACTAGATTTTTCTGTACATTCTTCTTTATGGCCCACAATTCACAAACTGATCCTACACCTCTTGCATCAAAATGAGCAACAAATTTTCAGTAAAACTGACTTGACTCAATTTCTCACCTGTAGCGGCCAACAGATCAGAACCCAATAAATCTTTTCTAAGAACTTAACACAACTATGAGAAGTCCATCACTTATTCGATGGAAAGGAGGTGATGTTACCTGACTGCACAAAAGCCATGCAGATAGCCAGAGCACCAATGAAGACGAGCTGAGATAAACCGCTGGAATTGCTGCAGACGCCCATGGTTCCTGGCCGGACTCTATAGACTGCTACGGTAATGAAGGAGCACAGAGAGCAAGTGTGAGTCCGAGCGAGAGGCAGGGGTAGCTGGGGTTAGGTGTCTGGACAGTGCAGACTTTTGTCAACTCTTCTAGTAACTGCCCACCCTCTTCTCACGCGGATAAGGGAGTCTTTCCACTCCTGCAGCACCATGCCTTCATGTCCATCAGCAGCCCGGGCTGCTTTTCTGTTTGATTTCGTAATCATAGAGGTGGGTCATGCACAAGACAATCCAATTTTATTACAACAGATGTAATTAAACTATGTGAAATGTCATTTAAGTGATTCAGTTTGATTATTTTTCCATGCTTTATAATTATGAGATATATAATGGAAAACTGGCCCCAAAAAAGTTGATTGGATATGCAAGCTTAGCATCCTGGGCATTGCTATATTTGTCATGATCAATTATTAAAAAGTAGATAGTTCCAGTCCTGTATGTTGATGCAACATACCAGCAAAATAAATATATATATATATATATAAAATAAAACAACTCAATCTCACAGCATTTACAATTTGGCAAATTGGTGGCAAATTTGTACTAATTCATACAATCATTTAAAAATGTTCATATGTTCAGTTTATATAACAGAGTATATAGAACATATGTTCAGTTTATATAACAGAGTATATAGAACAGAGTATATAGTACAGATCAATATTAGTCTTAGATGCTGAGCCCCCTCCATAAACATCAGACAGGAACAAACTGCTACAGTTTGCTGCTTACTAATTTGAAGTGTATGTGACACTAGTATGATATTAAAAACAAACCATTTCGTGTCTTGTAGCTACACTTTAAAATCATTTGCATATTAATGTTTACCCTAGTGCAATGCACTTCAACTGTAGTTGATTAAAGAGTGCGCTTGTTTTTAAATACTGAAGCACTCAAATATTTTCTGTGGTTATTAGGAACACGTTGCAGAAGTAGGTCTAATTTTGACTTCAGACTAAACCACAGGGGAACTAAAAACAAACTGTTGATTTTAGGAAATAAACAAGAAACTCAACCCAAGTAACAGGTTAAATATACAGACGGCAGCTATAAATTTCAACATATTTAGTCAATCATAACTATTGAAATTCAATTGCATAAAGAGGTACTGAAAACCAACTAAATAATTTAGTCGAATGTACCTAGAAACAAGTATATTATAGGTATTTCCCATTGAAAAACCTGAAATTTCCAAGTTTTCCATAACCAAGGAAAACTGCATTTGCACAACCCTGCCTTGTGAATTACGAGCAAAAGCATGCAGAACAGCCCACACAAGAGACTGATTTATTCATCAAAACTGCAATAAAAAAAAAAATATGACTCCACTGGTTCATCATTTCTATATATTATAATACAGATGCAGAATTGAAAGTTTATTCTTTAAACAGCCTAATATTTTACAAAGAAATGGATAACTGTCTGGAACTTTCAAAAATGTCCTTAAAACAGGACACTGTTGATCACATTTCCTCGAGTCCTACGTTGTTATCTGCGTCCATCAACATAGGGGCAGCAAAGCATGAGAGAAGGGAAGAAAATGGAAAACACTAAAAGAATGAGGGGAGGAACGAATAAATTAAAAAAGGAAGTTGTAATGGGGATAATGCATAATTTTTTTCCTCTGCACTCCTTTTATTCACACTTAAAGAAACACCAGTCAGGAGAGGAGCACGATCCATCTGGAAACTGGTTGACTCCTCTCTCCTGCAGAAGCAAGCCTCTATTCCTTTTCTCAGGTCGCGGTGTTTTTGGTTCTTTTCGTGGCCGTGGGGCAGTGCTGTTATTGCAACTGTGGTTTCCTCTGGATTAGGGAAGACAAAAAAACTTGCTGCCCCGAATCTACTCCAAATCAAAGAATTGAGGATAAAAAAAAAAAAAAAAAAACGAGAGAGGATAAGGGTTGAGGAGAACACAAGGGATGCTGTTCAGAATGGAAACGGTCAGTAGGGGGAGCTTGCTGATCAGCAGGCCTCAAATGTCTTCCACAGTCTCAATCTCGCCCATGTTGAGTCTCTCAGATGAGGCATTGACAGAAAAACCTGCAGAGACATTGGGACTATAATCAGTGGAAATCAGAGCTCTGCTACTATGAAAAGGTTCCCGCAGTGCGAAAGGCCCTAATTATACAGGTAGGAAACCTGAGCAATAACGTTTTAAATTAAGTTTGTTAAAAATTAGAATTTTAATAATTAATAATTAATAATTTTACTGTCAAAAAAGTCAATGCACCTTCATAATATATATTATTATATGCACACTCCAGCCAATGTCACCAATTACCCACTAAATATAACCACCAAGTAACAGTTTTTATTCACATCTACTGAAACTGAATGACTGTTTAGGCAGTCATCATGATTAACTCATCTGTGCCTCAATAACTTGTGGTAATCTTCTCCGGAAGTTCCCTTCATAAGAAATTAAGCCACTGTAAGTAACTTCTACACAGATCGTATCACAATGTTCCCATCATTTACCTAGAAGGCTCGGGTCGGCGCGTACCATCTTCTGTTTCCTTCTTCTTCTTGCCCGAGGTGACGGTCTCAAACCGCTGCTGGCTGCAGGACTGACTGTGACACTTTGCTCATTTCCCACAAGGAGTCCTGAGACAAACCACAGGGAGCTTAGTGGCAAGAGACACTGATACACACCCACTAGAAGTTCATTCTGTCAGCTATTTTTAAATTTAGTCTTAGCCCTGTTGTAAAAACAAAAACAAAATATATATTTTCTTATTTATAATCAACCTTGTACTGTTTTTATTTAGTCAAGTTTTAGAAGACTAAATGTCTGAGCATTTCAGTTAATACAATTTTCTTCATTGCTGTATAATGTTTAAACGGATCAAAATAATTTTTGAAATTTATTTTTACCTTTCAGGTATTGCACTTTTACCAATAAGCACAAATCAATAGAATATGGACTCATACATGTTTAATTTGACCTCATCTAGTGTTACTGATAATAGGCTATTTAATATAAAAATGAATATCAAAGACTAAGATATGCACTATGATGCATCTACATTATGAAAACTGCAAAAAAAAAAAAAAAAAAAAAAAAAAATATTATAACAGTGAAGTTCCTAATAGTAATTTCAATTACAATTAAGTTTCTCTATTTGAGGTGCAGTAGGGGATCTTTGAAA